>NC_142031.1:35747263-35897263 GCF_982192425.1 Myodes glareolus | reverse complement strand
GCCCAGCTCCAACATAAGTTATTTCTCAAGCCAGAGTGGAGGTGTGGAAAATAACTGAAGCACAACTCACATGACGTTACCAGGAAGGTTTTCAGGGATCCCTTGTGAAATCCCGAGTTCACATCGTGAAAATCCACCATATTTATTGTCCAAATAGCTTTTCTACCAAAACATAAGCTGAGAGAGAAATCCACTGTAGAGTGGACCTCAGATCAAATCAGATATTGGTTGGCTGCAAGTTTTGAGCTACCATTGCTCTAGCACATCTTGTAGGTAAGAAACCATTGTAGGTCAAGAGTTTTGGCTACGTTTCTGCTTATATTTCTCATTTAGTACCATTCAGAGTCCCCTCCAGTTACAAAGAGATTAGCATGCAGTGGAAAAGACTCTGTGTAGGTACTAACTCAATTTCTGCATGTGCAATAAGTTGATTGTGTGTTGTCTTTTGCAAAAAACCTTTCCTCCAGTTTTTGGAGAGAAACATATATAGTTTTGGCAACAACCTGGTCTCTTTGTGGGTGCCCACAGAACACCTTTACCCAAAAACTCAATTAGGTATAACTCATCTCTAGTACAGAAAACTTCATTTAATAATAAGAGATGTCCAGTGTGGCTCTGTCTCCCTCAATATTTCATGATTTCATGTAGATCACTTACATATGTGTATACATTCAGGAGGTTTCTGTTGTGTTAGGTTTCCATTATACCTCTAAATTTTATGATCCTTAATTTTAGCTGTCTCTCCAATATCCTCTAATGCACCTCTTCTGTTCTCCCTTCTTAATCTTTGTTTTCCAGTCGCTCCCCAAAATCATTGTTCGATCAATATAGAGTCATCTATTTCAAGGTGTTAGTGAGTACATTGGACCTACCAAGACAATCAATAATTTAATAATTTAAATCCATCTTCTAACTTTTCCATATGGGATAATATGGTCACAATTTCGAATGATTTCAGTAGGAATATTTCAGAGGAAAATGGTTTCCATTAGACCATCCCACTTCTCTCAACTGTACTATCTCAAATATAATTTCAGATCTTCATGGGACCAAATTTTATTTGTGCTGATTTCATGTGAAATAGTAACACCAAAGCAGAGAACATGTATTAAATTTATTTATAAAATTCAAATGAATCTTATCATAGGGCTTAGCAATTCACCAACTGCATTTGGTCCACAGACATCATTTAAGCTGCTCGCTTGATTGTACCACTCTCTTTCAGGATATCCTGTAATCTAGACTACTACCCATGTTTATGAACTGACTTCTGTCTAAACAATGTGTCATTATGTTAATCACTATAATTGAATAATAGAATTCCTACATTCATAGCAAATTAAAATAATTGCATATTGGTTCAGTATTTTTATAGTTTATTTTGCTTGTTGACCACCATTAATCATTGACTTGAAGAGAAGCATGGAGCTAAAAATTACTGCTCCAGAGTATTCATCTATACTCTGTAGTTCAATTTTTTTTCTTGCATTTAGGTTCTTGGTATTGGTTTTTACATTAATATATTGCCTTAATTCCTCATAAGAGATTTTTAGATAAACAAATCCTTGTTTCTTATGCATTCACATGATATAAAGAAACATTATTTTTCTCTTACCTAAAATTCTTAATCTGAGAAAAATTTCTATGATTTAATTATCAAAGCTACTTTGAGATGTAAATATTGAAACAATAGCTTGAAATTGGTCATTTTTTCAACTAATAAAAAGTACTCAGTATATGACAAAATGTGTCATATTATAATTTTTTTTCTGTCTTAGTTTCATTTTAACCAAACCAGTAGAAATTCACACAATTTGACTTAATGTTCCTTATATAGTGTGGCTGACACATTATAGACTACATATATAAACAAAAATGTTACTTTCATAGTTGGAGTCCACTCATGCAACACTGTAAAAATATGATTCTAATTATTTTATTTGAATGTAGTTTAACCAAATTCCAGTTATTTTGCTTTGGAAGGTAACATATTTTACACATATTATAATCTAGATTATATCCATTAATATATACATGTGTACATATCTATTCATTTTTATAATTAAAAATTATAATGCTACCTTCTCATAAAATAAATGTAAAGAAAGAAAGTTAGAATATATGATGCATTTATAGCAATACCTTTGAAATAATTAATATCAGATATTTTTATTGTTGTTAGAATATGTAGGTGGCTTCCATTTCTTCCAGTATTCCTTTCTCCAAGTTGACAGAAAGATTACACTGTTATCAAAGATTACAATGATAGGTTGTGGTAGTGCATTAATAGAAGATTCCCCGGTACAAATGAATAAGACATTCTGCTCCATCTTCAATCCCATAAAAATGAAAAAATGGAAAGTGTTTCATACACATACCCAAATAAAGAACATTATGTACTGTTCTGTAAACATGAGCCTTACTACATATGTTTACTCTAGCAATTGGTCTATGACCTGCAAACAAGGTTCTCTTGGATAATACTATCCTCAGTCATATGATCCTTAACACTATCCACAACGCTGAAAACTTTTCTGTGTTCAAGTTCTATAAGGGAAAGTTTAAACTAAGTTTTCCTTTCACCTAGATAAATACACTCTAAATAATTTAGAATAACTGATGCTATGTGGTATAGTGTTATGAATATCAGTACCAGTAACATAGTGCATGCTTCAAAATAATGATATAGAACATTGACTGACTTAATGTATTAATATATAATAAATATTTTGAACAATATTTTAACTCTAATTCAAATAATCACCAATGGCTACATCTATTAAAATGTCCCATTACATTACATACATTGGTATAATTTTAGACAGCAAATAAATACAAAGCATAAAGGAACATATTCTAGATTATATAATATGACTTTAGAACAGTATGACCATGAGCCACCTGGGGAGTAAAACAGATGTTGTTTTAGAAAAGGAAGAAGGGGCTTCAATGATTGTTGGCTTTAATGAATAATCTGGCATGAGAGTGATCTTAAAAGAGAGTCCCCAACAGGAAATCATGTGCATTTTCATTGAGTTGGTCTGACATTAAATTGGGGAGAGGTTGTTTTAATTAAGTATTATGAGAAGATCCAGATTACTGTTGGGATCACCATTCCCTAGGCAGTTTGTTCTAACTTCTATAAGGATGCACAAACAAGTAAGTAAGTGAGCATGAATGAATTTGGTTCCCTTTACTATTGACTATGGCTGTGATGAAACCAGTTATTTCAAGCTCCTAATGCTCTGATGTCGTAATTATCTATTGGCACATAGAACCACAAGATAAAATAAAACTTCTCTCTTTCATGGAGTTCCCATATGTCTATATCATAGGCAATGATCATGAGGAGACCCAAAGTTTGTGCAGTGTTAGGAGGTATTAAGTTGATCCCAGAGCTTGCCTCTGTCTCTTAGTTTAAGCCAAAATACAAGAAAGGTGTAATCTACTATTCCAGGAGAATTCTTCATCAAGGCTTATAAAAAATCTCTATACCCATTCAATTACATGCTGATCCAATCACAGTTAGGGGTGAGGTCCATAGACATATATTGTTTAAACTCTTTAAGTGACTATATAGTTTGAGTGCACTACATAAAGGTAGGATTTCAGAGTAATAGTTCTGTGTGTATATGGTTGTTGATATGAAAGTATTCCAACTCTTCTTTCTACTATTCTTTCAAACACTTTCTCTTCTAAGACTCTAGAAAGATTAGTATTCTATTTTCTTTTTCTTTAGCCTTAGCTTAGTTATTTTCCTTCTTTGATTTAAAGTGCATTTCAGAGCATTTGAGAACTATTCCCACATAGTCTGTGTGAAATTTATTACACAGAATGAATAAAGAAAATAATTTTTCGTTAAGTATGTAGTTTTGTTTGATATTCCATTCGATATTCAGTAATAAAATACCATTGTTCAATATCTTTGTGACACAGTATCTTCTTGGCCCTTGAACAATTTTATTTTGACATTAACTTAATGATTCATCTTTATAGAATATTGAGTTTCAAAGCATTTTCCCATCTCTCAAATCTTTATTCTTTCATTTACAAAGAGTCATCACATGTTGTGGAAAGAGATTAGGGCATAGAAAAGCATCAAAACCCAGCAAATGCAAAAAGCCTTCTTGCAGAAAGACTGGAAACCATTCGTTTCCAGGACATAGCAGGAGGGAAAACCTGGCACCAAGGAGACAGCTGGCCTGAGCTCATGGGAACTCGTGGACTATGGATCAACTGCTACGGAGCGTACATTGTGTAACAATAGTCTTGCTGGGGTTTCTGTCTTTTCCAGTTCCCACAGCAGTAAATCCCAAAGAAAATCACACACAAGTCTACACAGGTTATAAACTGATTGGCCCATTAGTGTAGGCTATTTATTAACTCTTGTAGCTTGTATTAATCCATTATTCTTATCTATGTTAGCCACATAGCTCAGTACCTTTTTCAGTGGGACAGGTCACATACTGTTTCTTCTGTGATTTGGGCAGGACTAGGGAAAAGAGCTTCCTTCTTCCCAGAATATTCCTGTTCTCATCGCCCTGCCTCTACTTTCTGTCTGGTTGACCCACCTATACTTCCTACCTGGCCAATCATCGTTTATTTAAAACATGATTGACAGAGTACAGACAATTCTTCTGCACCAACATGGGACCAACTTAAGTCTGCCGCGTGTTTGTAACAATTATGTAGCTTTGTCTGGTTGTAAGATTCCTAGCAGTGAGATCAGGACCTGTTTCTGGGACTTAGCTGGTTTTTGGAAACCTGTTCTCCATGCTGGATTACCTCTGTTAGCCTTGATGCTTAGAAAGGAGCTCAGTCCTAACTCAACTTGATGTGCCATTCCTTGTTCAAACCCATGGGAGGCCTACTCCATTGTGAATGGAGACAGAGGAGGAGTAGGAGGATATGGAGGAGCATTGATGGGAGTCGGGGGGAATAAACTGGAGAAGAGACAAAAGAAACTAAGGTCGGTATGCAAAAATAATTTATAATATCTTAATTAAATAAAGAAAGAAAAGAAAATTAATAAACTAAAAGAGCAGAACCTGTACCAGAAAATCCCACACTCACCTGATTATGCAGATGGTTTCATATAAATTACTTAAGGTAAAGGCTTACCATGCTTATATCTAGGAACCAGTAGAACTTTCTAGTTTTCCCAGCTAACTGGGCCACTTCTATTCTTGGTAGTACTCTTATTAATAAGTCAGATCTAGCTTTACCATTATACATGTATAGGATTGGAAATATAGAAATATACAGATACCAGCATATACATACAACAAAATGTACAGCACTTCCTCAGTCGGTAGAGCATGAGACTCTTAATCTCAGGGGCATGGGTTCAAGCCCCACTTTAGGTGCCAACTGTAGAAGTTAATTTTATTTGTGACATAACCAGCCTAGCTTAAAGGATAAGCAATTATATTTTTATTTATTATAAGGAGAAACTCATGCCACAAGAATGGAAAGTCCAGGCTCTCCTCGGTTGCAGTGAAACAACACACAGAGAGAACACCTGGTTCATGCACATATTCTTCTTTCTGGGTTCCAGAAAACCACACTTCATCCTTGGATCCACCTCTTAAAGATAATTGGCTAACAAGGTTTCCATATCATAAGCTTTAAGGCCAGTTTGTAATTTCAGCTTCAGAAGGCAGAGATAAAATATCTCCAGAGCAAAACAGCTAGCAAGACAGGCCACATTATGAAGCTCTTTGCTTGATTGAGAGACTGTGCTTCAGTGGATAAGGTGCATCAGCAATCTATAATAAATTCCTGACATCCTGATGTGGGAAGTCCTTCTGTATATGTGTTGCTTTTATTGGATAAATAATAAAGAATCTTTTTTGGTTCTTTAGCAGGGCAGATAGTCAGCTTGGAAAAAATATATAGAGAAAGTAGGTGGAGTCAGAGAGATGCCATGTAGCTATGGAAGGAGAAAGACACCCACCAGAGCTCACCAGAGCCCCCAAGATCCTTGCTGTTTTGCTATGACCTTGTGGTGATATACAGATTAATAGAGATGGGTTGCTTTAAGATGTAAGATTTAGCTAGAAATATGCATAAGCTAATAGGCCAAGCAGTGTTGTGATTAATACAGTTTCTTTGCGATTATTTTGTGTTTGCATGGATGGGAAATGAATGAGTGGCCTCTCTCTACAATTGGTGCCAAAGTGGGTAATTACATCCACATAAAAATCTTAGAGAGCTTGAAAAAGAATTCTAAACACACACACACACACACACACACACACACACACATACACACACACACACATACATGCACACACAAGCACATACACTCACACACAGAGTTTAACCCAGCTTCTTGGTAGTCTCATTTTTTATTTAGATAAGCTTTGCTTTTGGCAGTGAACAGGGTCATTATGGCTCCATTAGGAGAGGTCTCCCTATCCCAGCATCATGAGGCAGAGGCAGGCAGATCTCTGAGTTAGTAACCAGCCTGGTCGACAAGAGCTAGTTCCACGACAGGTTCCAAAGCTACAGAGAAAACCTGTCTCAAAAAAGAACAAAATAATAATAATAATAATAATAATAATAATAATAAAGCATGAAAGAGAGTTATTCCCAACTCAGAATTTGCAGGAAGACTGCATATCTTCTTTTAAAAATGACTTTCTTGTTTATGCTGCCAGAACGACTTCTGGCTCTTTTGGGAGGTCCTATACTTAAAAGGGGTTTGTGAACAGCATGTTATAAACTGATCAATGGTGTGACATTAACCTGCTGCATACCTGGAACTGGGGTTAAATGCACAGCTTGCAGAGGTGGTGAACATGCCTATGCCATGTTGTACCGGGCATAGTCAAAAGACAAAGCACACTTAGTACTATCCTTGCAGCTTAGCACTTTAGGAAGTGGTCCTGGTTATAAGAAGATTACATATACACGATAAAGACAGATTCAAATGAAAAAGACTTCTAAATAGATCACAGTGTTGAATAAATGTACATAGACTTGAGAGAGGGCAAAAATAAGAATGCAACCAGTTATAATATAAAAAGAGTATAGATAGTCATATATTAAAGAAGTAAAGATAATAAAATAAATATCAGACTTGTAGAAAGAGTAATAGAGTAAAAAAAAATAAGCCACATAAAGATGGAATATAAACATAGAATCTGGATTATGTATATTATTGTGTTTTCTTTGAATTATTGGCTACAGAGAGATATTTGATTCTAAAGGCTGCTAAGCTAAGCCAACATAAATATTTTAAAGGTATCTTGACTTCAAAATTTGTGTTTAAGAATATGTTGCTTTGAAAAAGAGGTTCTGCTTTTGTTTCCATAAATGAGAATCTGTGGATTCCTTCCATATGAATATGGTTCAATGGAGCAAGACCCCTGAAAGGTCTATATAAAGCCCTAAAATTACTTCACCCAACAAAAATCAGGAAGCAGTTTGGAGAGAACTATACCCACATTCCCAAATATTGTTTATAAATGTTTGTTTACATTTAAATGGAGATGTTGTGGGAAGTCCTTCTGTATATGTGTTGCTTTTATTGGTTAAACAATAAAGAAGCTACTTTCTGCCAATGACTTAACAGAATATAGCCAGGCTGGAAGAGATACATATAGAGAAAGAAGGAGGAGTAAGGAGATGCCATGTAGCTGCCAGAGGAGAAAGATGTGAGCTGTCAGCTGGAACCTTGACAGTAGGCCACAAGCCTCATGGTAAAATATAAAATAACAGAAATAGGTTAATTTAAGATATAAGAGTAAGTCAGAAATAGCTTGAGCCATTTGCCAAGCAGTGGTTTAAATAATATAGTTTCTGTCTGATTATTTCAAGTCTGAGCTGCTGGGAACAAACAAGTAGCCTCACACAACATAGGAATATGCTATAGTGAAGAATATAATGCATTATCAAGGGTCTTGGTTTATTGATACTAATTTAAGGTCAATTTTGTTATAAGTATAGTTCTGATCCTGATTAAAATATTATATTGTGCAGCTCATTTAAAGTGTAATGTATAGGTAAGAAGTACAGATTAACAGTCATTTATACTAGTCAAACTTGTAGTCAGTTAGGTTTTCTGCATCTACAGAGATATATTTCAGATTAATTTTTTAAAGACAATCAGAATATGGCACTTACAATGTTTTAAAACTTGGGAATTTTCATGACAATGAGACTCATTTGCTCCTGGCACCCACAATCTACTTCAAGAAGATGAGCATCAAAAAGGCTCCTTACGGAGTTTATTGGCCATTTGTGCAAGAAACTGCTATTGCTTGGACTGATTGATGTCATGCCATATGAACTGGATAGGCAGGACCTACAGAAAAATGACTGCTGAACTTACCTAAAGGTGAGATGGTACTTCAGAGTTCCTGCTGTATGAAAGAGTCTACCAGACATTCTGCAGTACATAGAAGAAAATTATTGGCAAACGGACAGTATATGTAGAACTGTCTTTGAAATTTCCGGCTTCATGGAAAAGTCTACCAGATACTATGATCCTGTAGACTGAAGATGGGTACCCCAATATTACAGAAAAACTTTGCGTACCAGACAGACAGTTAGAAGTCTCTCTCAATTCTAGAGTTTTGGAAGTTTCTTATAATGCACTTCCTGTTAACTTAAGTAATTTTATATCTTTCTCAGGTCTTTTATGGAGTTGAAGAATAGATAGTTACAATTATAATTTTCTTTAATTATGATAAAAGATAAAGTATATGAAATTAATTTCTGACATCCACTTTGATTCCCCACATATACACAGAAGTGCATGCAAATCTACCTACAATGTCCACACACATGCAAAAACCTATATGAACACATTAGAAATTTTTTTAAATGTTTTCTTGTTGTTATAGTAATGTAAATTGTAAGAACAAACTTTCTCAGGTACCAGCCAATTTGTTATGATGATTGGAAAAATTTATATAAATCACTTTAAGTAACCTAATATAGATAAATGATTTTAAGGCAAATAATGATTTTTAAGTCAAATAATGTAGTATTAGATAGCATTAACTATGGCAAAAATGAATTAAAAACATTTAAGGCCAAAAATCTGAAATCACAAAAAGTGAAGCAATGTAGGGACATGGTCAAGGTCAAATGGAATTAATTAAATAATGTTTCACTATAATAGAGAGTTTTAATGGGAATAAAAGTACCAATTAATACTCTTAAGAAAAGATCATTTAATAATAAGTGAGAACACCAAAACTGACTAACTTAGCTATGTCACTTTGTGAGACCCATAAAATAATTTCAGTTTTATCACAGTAGATAATAATACCGTAATTAATTATCTTGACCAATATTTTATAAGAGCTTCCTCATATCATTTCGAGTTTTCTCATCCACCTATGCTTCTTAATTAGTTGATACATTAAAAAGAAGTAGTATCAAGGTATTTTTGATGAATGCTAGATGAATACAATATAGTCGAAAGTGAAGAAAATACCCTGGCCTGTATAATAATTATAAGAACTATTGCTGACCATAGAGACATTATCAGATCCAAGCAGATTCTAGGCTCAATTGAACAAATACAAAGATTTAAGAATACAAGCAAGCATTTGTATAGTCTGAATTTTGGGTCCTACAACATTTGAGACTTCCATTTAGTCAAAGTTAAATGGATACATAACCTTTTCTGACCCAGAAAAGCAAACATAAAATGGTCTTAGAAAAAAATAAAATATATTGTTCAGAGACAGAAATCATAGGATCAGGCTTTGCAGCTTGTAAGAAGAAGATGAAAAAGTATCAAACCTCCAGAATACCGATACTCAGCCTGGGTTTTTTTTTTCCTCAAAGAGAAAGAATTGCTCATTTGTCTAAGGCAAAAATTAAGAATCTGTACTTATGAAAAACCAAAGGCTTTTGATATGCCAAACCACACTTTAGGCTGTTGTATTCTCTTACTTTTGAGGTCTTATATACCAAAATGTAGAGTATCTAAATTGATTTACAGTAAAAACCTGAGAACCCATTATTTATTACCTAAAGTTTCATGAATCATAAGAAACACAAATAAGATTTTCAGAATTCAAGTTGTATTTTATGCAGCTGCACTGGGCATGCAAACATGTAAAATGAACAAAAGCATCACTTGCTTTAAAAAATAAGATTTCTCAATGAACTTTAGCTATTAAAACATGAACTTCTATGGCTGTCGCTATCTCATAATTCAAATATCTAAAGCTTGATTAAAATTTTCAAAGGTATCTTAGGCTTAATTCTTCAGTATAGAGAAAGAGAGTACAGTAACAGTTGAAAATCCTCTAAGTTACTTTACATATATAAACTTTCTTCTAGAAGAAATTATTATTAATTGAAGGAAGAGTGATTTACTTTCAGAAATATTATAGAATGCCTTTAGTAAGAGATATATTAGAATTCATTTCCTTTTTTTTTACTTTAAAAAATACTAATCCAAAGGCCAAATCCCTACCTCCTCCCATTCCCTCCACACATCTTCCCACCCCAACAGCCTGTAACCCTATAAAAGGGTAAGGAACTTTGCTTTGTGGAGAGTCCAAGGCCCTCACCCTACATCTAGGCTGAGCAAGGTATATATCCAGAGAATAGGATCCCCAAAAGCCAATATATGCAGTAGAAATTATTTTTAAACTATTTTAACCATCAATATTTTAAAATGAATTTAAAGGAAGAAATGGCAGAGTAAAAAGAATGAGGAAAATTATGGTCAAAGATTTTGAAATGGTGCCTTCTTCAAAACTTTTGTAGACTAGTCTTCCATAAAATAGTGTGCTGAAGGGAAGTTAATTTAATACTTGAAGCCATCTTCTCTCTATTCAGACATCTTTGAGACAGAATGGGATTTAAAAACAATGTTTGTATGTTTTTTATAAATGGAGTAGGACAGAGGTTTCTCCTCAAATGTTAATGCTAATAGTTTCTTGAAATTATTGATGCTTTGATTTTTTATTTATAGTTTTAGGTAAAATCCAATAGGATGCTGTATCATTAGTTTATGATCTTGCCAAGGTCATTGCCTATCAGCTTACTGTCTCCCCAGCACAGGCAGCCAGCCACTGATTCCCAGTCCATTGTGGTCATAGCTATTCTAGTTTAATCTTTTTTGCTTCTTTTCTACAAGCCTGCTGCAATTCTCTTATGGAAACAAGAATTAGATCATGTTTTCATTAGAAGACATTACCTCATAATCCATCATTCCTCTTACAGACTTGAGAAAAGACAAAAAGACACTTGGGACTGGAGACACTCCTCACCTCACAGTGACTGAAGATTAACCAATCATCTGTGACCACAAGGCATAGTAGTAATACATTTTATGGGTAGGGTAGCCAATTACCTAGTCACTAATGCATATTAGGCCTGATTCCGGGTCAGAGTTCTGGGAACCTCAGACATCCTCATTCCCTAGGAAAATGGCATTATTAGGAAAAATTTTAA
The DNA here is from genome assembly GCF_982192425.1 of Myodes glareolus. Lineage (NCBI taxonomy): Eukaryota > Metazoa > Chordata > Mammalia > Rodentia > Cricetidae > Myodes > Myodes glareolus. The sequence goes on along the minus strand of NC_142031.1, from coordinate 35,885,833 downwards.
AAATTATGTGCCAAACTACTTTTGGTAAACAAAGGGACATTCTTTGGATTTGAACAGTCTTTGCATCGAACCCAGAAAGTATAGCTATTCTCAGACTCTTTTTCTGGAGCCCAATATGTCGCACATTTCCTTTTCTTTTTTTCTTTTTTATATTTTATTTTTTTCTTTACTTTATGTTCCAACTACAGTTCTCCATCTACCCTTACTCCCATGCCACCTCTCCTCTCCTCCAGCCCATCTCCATCCATTCCCTTCAATGGTTAAAAGTTCCCATGGGGAGTCAACAAATTCTGGCACATTAAGTTGGGGCAGAATCACTCCCCTCCCCCTGCATTAAGACTGAACACGGCATCTCACCAAAGGAAATGAGCTTCAACAAGCTAGCTCGTGTACCATGGATAAATTCTGGTACTACTTTCAGGGGCCCCTCACATATTTCAAGCGTCTCCACTATCTCCCACATATGGAGGGCCTAATACGGTCACATAGAGGTTCCACAGTTATCGGTCTAGAGTTCATGAGTTTCTGTGAGCTTGTTTTACCTTTCTCTGTAGATTTCTCCATCATGATCTTTACCTCCTTTGTTGATGTATTCCCTCTTCCCTCTCTTTGGTTGGATTCCCAGAGCTCAGCCTAATGCTTGGTTCTGGATATCTGCATCTGGTTCCATCACTTACTGAATGAAGGGGCTAGTATGAAAGTTGTATTATTCACCAATCTGATTACAGGGAAAGGCCAGTTTGGGGACCTTCTCCACTATTGCTAGGAGTTTTAGCTGGGGTCATTCTTGTGGATTCCTTAGAATTTCTCAAGCACCAAATTTCTCTCTAAATCCTTAGTGGCTCCCTCTACCAAGATCTCTTTCATTGCTCTCATGCTCCATCCCTCTCACCTCTTGACCAACATGTTCACTCCTGCTGTCATCCCTCATCTCCTCTCCTTTACGACCCTCCAGAGATCTCATCCAATTCCCCTTCCCAGAATGATGCTTATTTCTCTCTTAAGGTCTTCCTTGTTCCCTAGCTTCTCTGGAGCTGTAGGTTGTAGTCTGATTATCTAATATCCAGTTATGAGTGAGTAAATACTGCATTTGTCCTTCTGAGCCTGAGTTACCTCACTCAGGTTGTTTTTTCTATAGTTCCATCCAGTGCCTGCAAGTTTCACGATGCCATTATTTTTCACAGCTGCGTAATACTCCATTGTGTAAATGAACTACATTTTCTTTATCCATTCTTCAGTTGAGGTGCATCTAGGTTGTTTCCAGGTTCTGGCTATTATGAATAATGCTGCTATGAACATTGCTGAGCAAGTATCCTTTTAGTATGATTGGAGATATGTCTAAGAGTGGTACTGCTCGGTCTTGAGAAAGACTGATTTCCAATTTTCTGAGAAACCATAGTCTTGATTTCCAAAGTGGCTGTACAAGTTTTCACTCCCACCATGAATGAATGTGTTTTCCTTTGACTCTGTATCCTCTCCAACATAAAGTGTCCTCAGTGTGTTTTTTTTTTATATTAGCCATGCTGACAGGTGTAAGATAGCATCTCAGAACCATTTTGACTTGTATTTCCCTGATGATTAAAGATGTTGATCAATTCCTTATATATCATTTGGCATTTAAGATTCGTCTGCTGAGCATTCTCTGTTAGCTTATTACTTTATTTTTCATTTTTTTTATTTATTAAAAATTTCCACCTTCTCCCCTCCTTCTATTTCCCTCCCACTCCCTCCTTGCCCTCCCTCTCAGTCCTAAGAGAAGTCACAGTTCCCTGCCCTGTGGGTAGTCCAAGGCCCTCCCCACTCCATCCAGGTATAGGAAGGTGTGCGTCCAAACAGACTAGGCTCCCAAAAAGCCAGTACTTGCAGTAGAATCAAATCCCAGTGCCATTATCATTGGTTTCTCAGTCAGCCCTCATTGTCAGTCATTCAGAGAGTCCGTTCTGATCACACCCTCGTTCAGTCCCAGTCCAGCTGGCCTTGGGGAGCTCTCATTAGATCAGTCCCACCATCTCAGTGTGTGGACGTACCCCTCGCTATCCTGACTTTCTTGCTCATCTTCTCCCTCCTTCTGCTCTTCATCTGGACCATGGGAGCTCACTCCAGTGCTCTAATGTGGATCTCTGTCTCTATCCCCATCCATCCCCGGATAAAGGTTTTATGGTGATATTCAAGATATTCATCAGTGTGGCTCTGGAATAAGGCCAGTTCAGGCACCCTCTCCTCTGCTGCCCAAGGACCTACCTGGTGACATCTCCTTGGACACCTGGGAACCTCTTTAGAGCCAAGTCTCTTGCCAACGCTAAGATGTCTCCCTTAATTAAGATATCTTCTTCCCTGCTCCCATATCCACCATTCCTCCATCTCTACCATCCCACTACATCAAGCTCTCCCCAATCCTCCCCTTCTCCCTTCTTTCTCCCCATCTTCCCTTCCCCCCACTCCATTCCCACCCCCGTGCTCCCAGCTTTTGCGTGGCGATCTTGTCTACTTACAAATTTCAGGAGGGTAAATATATGTTTTTCCTTTGGGTTCACCTTATTATTTAGCTTCTCCAGTATCACAAACTATAAGCTCAATGTCCTTTGTTTATGGCTAGAATCCACTAATGAGTGAGTACATACCATATCCCTCTTTTTGGGTCTGGGTTACCTCACTCAGTAAAGTGTTTTCGATTTCTATGGATTTTCATGCAAATGGATAGACATCGAAAACACTTTACTGTATATATATATACATATATATACAGTATATATATATATACTGTTGAGGAGTAGAAAGTAGAATATATATATATATTACTGTTGAGGAGTAGAAATCTAATGTGTCTATGTGCCACAACTTGTTTATCCATTCTTTCATTGAGGGGCACCTAGGTTGTAGGTTGTTTTCAGTTCTGGCTATTACAAATAGTGCTGAAAAAAATGGGATACTGAACTGAACAGAGAATTCTCAACGGAAGAAGTTCACATGGCCAAAGGATACTTAAGGTCATGTTCAACTTCTTTAGCAATCAGGGAAATGCAAATCAAAACAACTTTGAGATATCATCTTACACCTGTCAGAATGGCTAAAATCAAAAACACCAATGATAACCTATGCTGGAGAGGATGTGGAGTAAGGGGAATACTCATTCATTGCTGGTGGGAATGCAAACTTGTGTAACCACGTTGAAAATTAGTGTGATGGTTTCTCAGGAAACTGGGAGTCAACCTACCTCAGGATCCAGCAATTCTACCTTTCTAAATATACCCAAGAGATGCCCAATCATACTACAAAGGCATTTGTTCAACTATGTTCATAGCAGCACTATTTATTACCCTATTTTGAAATTGGATTATTTTCTATTTTGATGTCTAGTTTCTTAAGTTCTTTTTATATTTTGGAGATCAGCTCTCTGTCAGATGTGGGGTTTATGAAGATTTTTTTCCATTCAGTTGGTGGCTGTTTTGTCTTATTTACTGTGTCCTTTGCCTTACAGAATCTTTTCAGTTTTAGAAAGTCCCATTTATTGGTTGCTGTTCTCAGCATCTGTGCTACTGGTATTACATTTAGGAATGGTTTTCTGTGCCAAAGTATTCAAGGTTATTTCACACTTTCTCTTCTATCAGGCTCAATGTAAATGGGTTTATGTTGAGGTCCTTGATTTGCATGGACTTGAGTTTTGTGTATGGAAATAGATATGGATCTATTTGCAATCTTCCTGATGTTGACATCCAGTTATGCCAGCACCATTTGTTGATGACACTTTCCTTTTTCCATTGTGCCATTGATCTTTTTTGTCAAAAATCATGTGTTCATAGGTATGTGTGGAATAATGTCAAGGTCTTCAATTTGATTCCATTGGTCCTCCTGTCTGTTTTTTGTTTGTTTGTTTGCCAATACCAAACTGTTTTCATTACTATAGCTCTATCTTAGAGTTTGAAGTCAAGGATGGTCATGCCTCCAGAAGTTCCTTTATTATTTTAGATATTCTGGGTTTCTTGTTTTTTCCATATGAAGTTGAGTATAATTTTTTCAAGGTTTATAAAGAATTATGTTGAGATTTTATAGGGATTGCTTTTGATCTATAGATTGCTTTTGATAAGATAGTCCTGTTCCCACTACTAGAATTCCTACAAGAAGACCAGGGTACAAAACTGTAATATATAAACAGAGGTACTAGGTCAGTCCTATATAGCTCCCTTGTTGATGATTCATACTCTGTGACTGCTTATGAGCCAAGATTAGTTTGTTTTCTTATGATATCCTTGACCCCTCTATCTTGTACAATCCTTCCTCCCATTCTTGAGCAGTATTCCACAAACTGGGCCTAATGTTTGGCTCTAGTACTCTTCATTTCTTACTGAATGAAGCCTTCTGGTGACACTTGGAGTAAATACCAATCTATGAGTATAGCAGATATTTTAAGGCATCGTTACATTGACATTTAATTTCTCCAGTGAGTTTGATTCTACCCTATGCCTCTGGGCCATCCAACTTCTGGGTCCTGGCATTCCAGGCCATGACATGAGTGGGCTCACACCAGTGGCATAGATCTGAAACTACACCAGTCATTGGCTGGACACTCCTACAATTTCTGTGTCACATTTTGGCCCTCATCACCTATAGACATGACAGATTGTAGGTTAAAGGTTATGTGACTGTGTTGCTATCCTAATCCTTTCACTGGAGGACTTGCCTGGTCAGAGGGGAGGAGATGACCAGTTCAGGCTACATATTACTATGGCTAGGAGTCTTAGCTCGGGTCATCCTTGTAGATTCCTGAGAGTTTCTCTTGCAACAGGTTTCTATCTCTCCCTGAATGCCCATCCCCCAATGCCAGTCATCTATTTCATTGCTCTTCCCCTCCATCCACACCCCAACATGATACTTCTTGTTCCTATCCCCACATAACCCCAATTCACCCACGAGATCTCTTCTTTTTCCTCCAAGGGTTTTCTGAGTATCATCTCTTTAGCTCTCCTTGTTAGCCTTTCTTGATCTGTGGATTATAGCATGATTTTCCTTTACTTTACAGCTAATATCCACTTGTAAGTAAGTATATGCTATGTTTGTCTTTCTGGGTTTGGGTTATTTCACTCTGGGTGACTTTTTCAAATTCATTCATTTGACTTCAAATTTAATGATATCATTGTATTTAACAGCTGAGTAATACTACATTGTGCAAATATTCTAAATTTTCTTTATCAGTCCTTCAGTTAAGAACCATTTAGATTGTTTCCAGTTTCTGGCTATTACAAATAAAACTGCCACAAACATAATTGCTCAAGTATCCTTGTGGTAAGATTGAGCATCCTTTGGATATATACCCAAGATGATATATACCAAAACCATGGTATAACTGAGTTTTGAGGTAAATTGATTCCAAATTTTCTGAGAAAATGCTATATTGATTTCCAAAGTAGCTGGACAAGTGTGTACACCTACCAGCAGTGGTAGAGTGTTTCCCTTGCTGTATACATCTTCTCCAACACAAGCTGTCATTTATGTTTTTGACCTCAGTAATTCTTACAGGAATAAGATGCAATCTCAGAGTAATTTTAATTTGCTTTTCTTTAATGGCTAAGGATATTGAACATTTCTTTTAATTCTACTGCTTTTTGATAATATTAATTTATTTTTAAATTTCATTTTACATTCCATCCACAGTTACTCCCTTCTATCCCTACTCCCCCCACCCCCCACCAACCCCCAGCCCACTCCCTATTGACCCCTACCAAAGGGTACATTTCTTAAAGAGATTCTCTGCCATTAGAGATTCTTCTTTTGAGAATTTACCATTTATATTTGTACCCAATTTATAAATTGGATTGTTTGTGTTGTGGTGTTGTTATTTTGTTTTATTTGGGTTTTTTGATATCTAATTTTTTAAATTCTTTATATATTTTAGAAATCAGCCATCTGTTGAATGTGGAGTTGCTTAAACTCTTTTTCCATTCTGTAGGCTTCCATTTTTTTCTATTGATGGCATCCTTTATCTTACAGAAGCATTTCAGTTTCAAGAGTTTCCATTTATTAATTGCTGATTTTAGTGTCTTGTTATTGGTGTTCCAATATTTGTAGGTTTTTTTTTTGTTGTTGTTCTTTCAAGACAGGCCTTCTCTGTACAAGATCCCAGACTGTTCTGGAAATCACTTTATAGACCAAGCTGGCCTTGAATTTACGAAAATTTGCCTGTTTCTTCCTCCTGCATGCTGGGATTAAAGGCATGTACCACTACTGCCTGCCTAGAATCATATTCTATTTTTTGTCTTTCTTATTTTTTGTATGTGAGATGAAAGGATTCAGTTCCAAGATTCAGCTCTAATCACCCATCTCATTGTTCACTACCCTCTAACTCTAATACCCAGGGATTGAATATTTTCTTCTGATCCCTATATTCACCACGTATGCATTTACTGTATATATACATGTGTAATATATATAATACCCATATATATGTATATATCATAAACATACATTATATATATATATATATATATCTTAAAGAAGAAGTTGTCTAAACAAACCCAAATCATTCAAATACATTGGAATAATTCATGAAAAATCTTATGATTAATTTAAGTGTTTTAGTTTTGAATCCTTACTTTAAAGAAAATATATATAAGAACAAATATATTAATAAATTTTTATTTGAATTAATTATAACTAGAACACTAGGAAAACTTGAAATTGAGCAATTTGAATATCATTTGACATCTGTATAAATTATAAAAAGGCACAGCTATATTTTCCGAGTGGGGAAAATGTTTCATGAGCACTTCTGTGCTTCGCTGTGCTTGACAGTTTCAGTGTTTATCCTTATCCATGTATATTTATTTGCATCTACTTTTGCATCATAAAGTAAAACTTTTTTCTTTTTTAGCTATTTTTATAATTATCACCTTTCTTGAGATAATTTATTTTTATTTGTTTTTATTAAATTTTTCATTTAAAATATAACTATATCATCTCCCCTTTTCCTTTCATTCCTGCAACTCCTACAAATCTGCATTGGCAATTGAACTTTATTTCATTTTCCTGCTGCATCTAGTCTACATCCAGAATGTTGATTTAAGTCAAACATTCCCATTTACATCCATTCCATTTTCTTCCCTTTCTATCTCTTTCACCTTTTCATTGTTCGCTGTATTTCATCTTTCCCAGTTTCTTTTTGTTCTAAGAAAAGTCATATAAACATATTACTGGTGTACAAGGAAACATACAATTACAGACTTTGCTCATAGTGTGTGTTCTGAATTCCATATGCTCAAAGACACAGGATTGAGAAAGTTTGAAAGTGCTTTCTTTGGAAAGGAAGAAGTAATGTAATTGATCAACCATTCACACTGATAATCATTAATTTATTTTGAGATGATTTGTGGTATCAAGAGTTATAGCAATGTAGTTGGTGCCTTTTGCATCCACATTCAGTTTATATAGCACGGTGACTGGTGCTGTAGCTTGTGGAGAATTGGTGTTATCTGTCCACATTGGCACGACTGAAATGTGTAATACTAACCTCAGAGGCAGTTCTGCATACAATTTGTATTCTCAAGTATTGAAAAGTGACACTTTTAAATATTATTTGGGATTTGCTCTTTGTCCAAAGCAAATGCATTTTTAATTTCCTATTGTCAAGACAGCTATTGTTATCAATATGCATCAATAGGGTATGATTTTTATATGATACTACATATTGATTTACATGGTGTCAGTTGAACAGGATGCAACTGACACCTTTGCTTCATTAAAATTCAACAGATTGTTAAATTATACCATAGAATGTCAACAATATCGATTCATTGTTACATAAGAAGCCAATCGAAATGAATTACAGCAACATGGCTCTTATTTATAGCTCCCAATAGTTTTAGAGAGGTGGGAGACTTTAGAGCTCCACAAAATAACAAAAATTCTCTCCAACTCGTCTGAAATATTGATATTGATTCAATGGTATGCATCGTATTTTGGGTATATACATACACACTTTCTCCTGAAATTTGCAAAGTTTTGAGTTTCATTTTTTCTTATATAACAGTTGCTTAATACCAGTGTACTATAAGGATTAAAACCTTAAGCATGTAGTTAGTATTCCATGAGTTCCTTTCTCACTAAGAGGAGGATGACAGAAAGGAGTATACTTGGGTACGTGATTACCACTCGATATGTGATAATTCCACTGTATGTTTAATATTATCCTAGAATGTTTTTGTGCTTACTTTAAAAATAATGAAGCATAACCTATTTTGATCTTATTCTTAATAAGATGAATGCCACTGCCTCCATGCAACTCCTCCAGTGATCAAAATATGTTGTATCAAAGTATAATAATTTAAAGAATAAATATAAAAGTTGCTTCAAGCACATGAGAGACACTCTAAATTGCATGTTTAAATTATCTCTGCAAACTGAAACTGTCCCTCATTAGACATCTTGTATAATATTCTTGCCTTATTTACATAAATGAACAAAAGAGCATGTGAAGAAAAATTCCACTGAAAATTAAAGAAATATAATCTCAAAGTAAAGTAGTAATTTTTAAAAAGGCAAAGTACAAAGTGGTTGCAAAAAATGTATATATATTTTGGTCTAATTCAAATTTCTTAATGTTTTTTAAAATATATTGGCAGCTTCAATATTGTTTTCATTTTTGGTGAGACTACTTTATTTGATGTATGCACAAAGGGGTGACAACATACAAGGAAAGCAATTGTCTTCTGCTGAAGGGTCTCTCAGCATCACAGTTGACAGCAAAACAAACTGCTAAGAGGTGAGAATGAAAGCTAAGGCAGCCAGACCTAGGCAGTTAGAGGAGATCAAAACTTCTGGAGAGTCCCAGGGATTACTTGTCTTAATAATCTCTTGGTTTAACTTCCTCACATATTTAAACACAGTAGAACTCTGCGAAGAAAAACTCTCCACGTGACAATTCTCATAACAAAACTCCAGGGATGGCAACAATAAAATACCTACTCAAAATACATGCTATAGGAAATTACATTAGACCTTTATCATGAGAATGGATTCTATTCATTGGGAAATAATGCTAATAGTTACAAAGGAAGAATATGTAATAAACATAAAAATAAAATCTATAAATGGAAAATTCAAAGTACATGTGACTTCTTTCATAAAGTTGAGTTCTGTTTACTGAGAGAGAATGCCTAGGTTAGGGCCCAAATAGTTCTCAGGATTTGGCAAGGTGGGGGTGGGGAATTCAGATGGAGGCTGGAATCCATAGAATAGCAAAGGATCAGGTTGATCCTTTGACCAGTTTCACTCCAGCATTCTGGTTGATTAGGTGTCATTCATTTCCTTTCATTGAAGAAAATAAGTCCACGTGATTGACAACGCAGGTTTTTCAAACGCTTGTTATAACCTGTGTTTCCTACAACCTTAGTTTCTGTTCTATTGTTGTGAAGACACACTACGACCAAAGATATTAATAAAGAAAGTTAATCAATTGTAGACTTTGTTACAGTTTCAGAGGGTCAGTCCATGAGCACAGACATGGGAGTATGACAGAATCTGGCATGTGTCATGCTAGAGCTTGTACTTTTTCATTACAATGGAGGCAGAGAGAGGGGATCTGGGTCTGGCCTCTGCTACTGAAATATTAAAGCATACCCCCAGACACACCCCTCCTCAAGCAAGGCCATACCACATAATCCTCCTCACAGTCCACTTACTGGGAACTAAACATTTAAGTATATATCTATGAAAGCTATCACAGAAACTAACATTAATTACAAATATATTGATATCATGTTATAATATTCTATTACCCAGCAAACATATCCCTACTTTATATATTCTACTCACTGTATTTGTGGTATGTCGTTGGACTATACATTAGAAAGATTGCATATTCATAGACTTTACTAAACACTTAATAGCTACATTTGTCTCCTAATACATATTCAACTTCTTTCATATAAAAGCAAAATTACAATGTTATCCTCTCCAAATTTTAGTTTATTGCATTATTTACAACTTTATATAACCTTATAAATGTCAGAATGTCCCATGACATGTAATATGCTATGCTTCTAGTAGGATATATGTGTGTGTTTGTGTTATATATATGGGACATATGACTTATGTCTTAGGACATGAGTCCATATGTCAGTTCACACATAAAAACAGTATTATTTTTAGAGGGACAGTCAAATACCTATATAATTTCATGCCCCTAGACCAGTCAACAAAACATAAGCTACATTTGTTTATGTACAAATGAGGCTGATTGGCTGATTTGGACAAAAGAAAATAAGGCTATATATATCAAAAGCTTTCTATACACCAGCTAATGAAGAATCAGTCTGCTTCCACCTTGGGGTTAAATGCCATATTATAGTAAGGACAAACTAGGTTCATTCCTGTTTATGATCAAAACTTTAATTATTTCACTATACCCTATTTGTAACCTTAATTATGAAAGCTTCTGATATACCTATTCCAGAAATAGCAAATATGCCTTTGTTTCAACAAGCTGTTTAATAACCATTCTACCACCATACCTTTGGTTCAAAAGCTTATAACCACCTATACCTACCTTGTTATGTATGTTAGGTACCTATGCCTGTTGTTATGATTACTAGTTAGGCCTAACTTTCTACCATGCCTTGGTTTCAAGAGGTTTTGTATACTAACTTACTATTTTGCCTGATGAATCCCACATTTGGAAATGTTTTTCTTCTGAGTTATAAAAGTCACCTTCCCTCACATCTAATGCTTCCTTCAAAACTTGCCTTAAGGGGACACAACCTGTGTACACAAATGAAAAAAAAACAAACAAACTTGTTTGGTCATGATGATTTGCTGTTTCCAAATGAATTTCCTTCCTATTATTTCCATTGTTCTTCATCTTCAGTGATATAAGGAATACCCTAAAGAGTTAACTCTTCCTATAGTCATTAGATATTAAAAAAATACTCTAGCAGTCATATGAAATTCCATAAATTAAAAATATCTGGACTGGGAAATAATAGAATTAATGATTTCTAGAGACTAGAAATCAACACACATGTTCTCAAAAGAAATTTATGAAAGTATAAATGGTAAAAAAAATGAATTTAAGCCTTCAAGTTTAAAGCAAATAAGCCAAGAATTGGAATTGTATGCTTCTATAAAAAACAAATATATTCATGTCCTTGTCAGTAAACAGCAGGAACACATAAACCCTTACATGCTTTGTGTCACCTAAACATCGTTTGTTTTCTTTAATATACCTATTTTTTTGAAAGATCTCTTAAGGTTTCTGATCAGATTCTTATAAGATATTTCAAGATACAAAATTTAACACTGTGTACATTCAATACATGACTGAAACAAGATATAGAGTCAGTGATTTAGTCAAAATTGTTGTCAAATAGAAAATATGCCCAGAGGACTATGAACTGGAACTGAACAGGAAGTCTCCTCCCTGAGGACTAGTTTAATGGGACTAAAATGTGCTTTGGAAGTTGAAGACAATCAACCTATATTTATATGCAAATATGTTGTCTATAAACATCAGCAATGAAGAGCATGACACAGAACCCTAAACGTGCAGTTGTGGTATGTATAACTTGGAGGTATTCAAAAGAACAAACAGCTCTCTAATTAGACTTACCACCTATTCAACAAGAGGGAAACAATGCCTGGTACTGAAATTTAACCAAGTACCAAGAGTTAGTGAAGTCACGGATCTAGATGGAAAACTTAAAATCACCACTTTACTAAAAAAGCATAATTAATAACCACATTCTAACAATTTGTCTTTATACAAAGGGTAAATATAGCCTTCAACCATTATATTAATCCACTGTAATAGTGGATAGAGACTATTACAGAAAACAACAAACAGCCAAAATGCTGAGTCATAGAGCCTAGTCACAACAGACACATCTATAATTCTAATCTTACACTTATAGCTCAGGAATTTTTATGGAACAGGGAACAGAAAATAGTAAGAGGAAGAGGAGAAGAGAGTTTTCTGGACAATGGTGTTTCCTAGTAATTTTGGAAGCTACACCCATCAGGTCTCACCAACATGACTGTCTAAAACTGAGCTGAGCAAGCACGACACAATAGAAATTCTAATGTGCACAGGGGATAGCTCCTGAGGCCTCAGTTCTACACAAAGAAACATGGGTAAGTAAGGAATGATGACAGCAGGAGAAATAGTACTCCCTAGGACAGAGCACACCAATTTGTTATCTAGCACCAAGTGATCAGCCCTGGAAAACATATATACAAATGAAAACAAAGTAGCGGAGCAGGTTAAATCTGTGCATTTATAAGCCTATATATAAATATATATAATATTGACAAGTATAGATATATGGGTGTGTATACATATATATCAATGATTAAAAAGAAGGGGGGACATGAGTTTACAGGAGAGCGAAGAGTCTGTGGGAGAATTTGAATGCAGGAAAGGGAAAGCAGAAATAATGTAATTACATTATAATCTAAAAAGTATTCTGTGTTATTAAATAAGTATAAATTTAATATTTATAAAATAAATCCATTTATCTGGAACTATTTTTTCAACTACCTATTAACATTAACAAATATTTTTCTCTAATATATCCAATCACTATTTAGACTTATTTACTAAAAGCCAACTTCATCTGAGATTTTATTTTTCAGAATAGTAGTCAATAACTAAATTAAATAATCACAAATTCTGAAATTTACAGAGAAATATGAATATATTTCTTTACTGTCTGGCCTCGCCTTTGTATCTATTCCCCTACTATATGGTAAAGAGTGGTTCTATATTTAGGAAATTTTGTGCATGGTACCTCATACATATAACATCAACACTAGATTTCTGAGGCAAGATTTCTGTCTATAAACTTGAGGCCAGACTGGGCAACAAAATGATATCCTATTTCAGTATATGACTACATATAAACCACACACAAGCAAACTTTATGAAGTCAGATGCTGTTGTTACTCCCAAGTACTCCTATTTCTTGTTTACTACTTTCCTTTTTGTCCCTTCTACTTTTAAATTTATTATTTACTTGTTGTTTTTACTTTGAGAATTAAACTTGTTTTTAATCTTTGAAATCGTCACATATATGATTCAGTTTTAATTTATTCACCAACATTGCTGTCCTTTAGAAATCTCTTTAGAACTCACCAGACATTCCTCTTTCTGACTTCATGCCTTCTTTTAAAATCAGTTATTAACAGCCCCTTGAATTCTGAATCCTGACCATATGACAGTGGGTCTAGGGACATCTTCTGCAATATGGTAACCTAGCAGCAGTCTTATCCCCAGAAAAAAAAGTGATTCTCTGTCTTAGTTAGGGTTTTTATTGCTGTGAAGAGGCTCATGATCATGGCAACTCATAAATGAAAACATTTAATTGAGGTGACTCACAATTTCAGAGGTTCAGTCCATTATTATCATGGTGGGAAGCATGACAGAGTGGAGGAAGACGTGATGCTGCCAAGTCCTACACCTTGCAAGCAACAGGAAATTGACTGTGACCCTGAGTGAAGGTTAAGAAAAAGAGATTTTTAACCCTCTCCCCTTCCACCCCCCACACCCCCGGCTGTGCACCCAAGGTTGCCTGACACTCTTGTCTACATCCAATATCCAGGAAGATAACTACATGATTTTCTTCAGGTTCACCTTATTTAGCTTCTCTAGGATCACGACTAATAGGCTCAAAGACCTTTAATTATGGATAGAATCCACTTATGAGTGAGTACATACCATATTCCTCTTTTTGGGTCTGGGTTACCTCACTCAGTAAAGCGTTTTCTATTTCCATCCATTTGCATGCAAAATTCAAGATGTTATTGTTTTTTACTGCTGAATAAAACTCTAATGTATATATGTTCCACACCTTCTTTAACCATTCTTCTATTGTGGGGCACCTAGGTTGTTTCCAGGTTCTGGCTATTACAAATAGTGCTGCTATGAACATAGTTGAACAAATGCTTTTGTGGTATGATAGGGCATCTCTTGGGTATATTCCCAAGAGTGGAATTGCTGGGTCCTGAGGGAGGTTGACTTCCAGTTTCCTGAGAAACCGCCACACTGTTGTCCACAGTAGCTGCACAAGTTTGCATTCCCACCAAAAATGGATGAGTGTTCCCCTCACTCCACATCCTCTCCAGCATAGGCTATCATGCATTGGGGAAAGCTTGGGGGATTGGGATGGGGGGGGAGTAAGGGTGGATATGGGAGCAGGGAAGTATATATCTCAACTAAGGGAGCCATATTAGGATTTACAAGAGACTTGATTCTAGAGGGGTTCCCAGGTCCAAGGAGAGATCCCCAGATTGCTCCCTGGACAGCAGAGGAGAGGGTGCCTGAACTGGCATTGTCCCATAGCCATACTGATGAATATTTTGCATATCACCATAGAACCTTCATCTGGCGATGGATGGAGATAGAGACAGAGACACACATTGGAACACTGGACTTAACTCCCTAGGTCCAAATGAGAAGCAGAAGGAGGGAGAACATGAGCAAGGAAGGCAGGATCAGAGGGAACCTTCATCCGACGATGGATGGAGATTGAGATAGAGACCCACATTGGAGCACTGGACTGAGCCCCCTAGGTCTGAATGAGGAGCAGAAGGAGGGAGAACATGAACAAGGAAGGCAGGACCATGAGGTGTGCGTTCACCCACTGATACAAGGGGACTGATCAAATGAGAGCTCACCAAGGCCAGCTGGACTGGGACTGAACGAGCACGTGATCAAATCGGATTCTCTGAATGTGGCTGGCACGGGGACTGTCTGAGAAGCCATTGATAATGGCACTGGGACTTGTTTCGTCTGCATGTACTGGCTTTTTGGGATCCTAGTCTGTTTGGATGCTCACCTTCCTAGACCTGGAGGGAAGGAGAGAGGAACTTGGACTTCCCACAGGGCAGGAAACCCTGACTGCTCTTAGGGCTGGAGAGGGAGGAGGACAGGGAGTGGGGGGAGTGGGAGGGTATTCGGAGGAGGGGCGGAAGTGGATACTTTTATAAATTAATGAAAAAAAAAGAGAGATTTCAAAGCCCGCCCACACAATGACAAACTCCCTCCGACAAAGCTATACCTACTTCAACAATGCCAACTTCTTAATTATACCATAAAGTGCTTTGCGTTTATGGTGGTCAATTACATTCAAAGTGCCACCCTTTCCCTCATCAGCTATCAAAAAGCTACCAATTCTTCTTAGTGAGGGGTGGGGCCTCAGAGGAGCATTCTTCATGTGTGCACAAGGCTGTCTCGCCCTCATGCAGCTCTTGTCAGGCAATACAGATACTGTGAATTAAGGCATGCTCAACCATGACACATCCAGATAACAGCATTTCTCAGATCTCTTCCCTATTCTCCAGCTCCTCTTGAGTATTAGCTTACTTGTCACAATAATTTCTGATCCTTCAATGGAGAGCAGAATATAGATTACACATTTACATCTAAACCCCACCGTCATTTATTATCAGTACTTGGCCAGTTAAAAGACTCTATGTAACAATTTTACACTACAAACAAAAGCTTCTCCAGCCAAGACTGAGAGCTGCATCCATCTGTGGGTACAATCAACTACTCCCACATTTCATTAATTTTAAATCTGAGTTATATTTCTCTTCATCAGTTTTCAGTCTATGTTGGCTGTTTTTCAGGTTTTCATAATTCCCAGATGGTCTATTTCAAAGCTGTGTAATATCAATTCAGTTTCGACCCATCTAACATGATTGGCAGAGTAATCTTTAAAAAATGAACATTTTTAGTTCCTATAACCACTTATTTGTCTCAAAAGCCTCTGAAAACACCAACATCACCCTCTTTCTTTCTGCACCCTGCCTCCTCTTAACCAGCCCAATGAGTCTTCAATTTCCCTCAATCTTCCATGTTAAAGCTGCTGCATTTTTTCACTTGCCATTAAACACAGATGGAATGTTATTCTACATAAATAATGATATAACTTTCATCCACAAACACCTTTCTCCCAACATATACTTTGCTATTCGGTGACTTATCATTATGCACTGAGTCATGATTGAGTACTAGAATCTGATCTCATGGTAAGTAGATGGAAACTAGACATCAGAGATTTTAGAAAGCTAGTGGGGAATGCATGTAGTTATGGATATCCTCTCTGTTTTCTTTTCATTCCTATTGTATTTGTATGGGGAAAGTAGACATGGAGTCCCACCCATAAGCAAGAAGCTCTTAATTCATGCCTTTTGGGGAAGGTAAAAAAAGTTTTGTTCAATGGAGTGTTACCACACTCTAGGGCAGACCTAATGTGCAGTTGTAGCAATTGGGCAACACCGAAAATTCACCTGAACATAAAATAATTCACAGACTTTTGATGGCTGAGAAGTGATTAGGTTGGATCATGAAGAAAATAATAATTTGTATTATTACAGAGATGAGATTTTTCAAAGAAATACAAGGTTTGTCATTGTTAAAATTGTAACATGAGGGCTGGCCTTGTTGGGTTTTCTGTCCCACCTGATCCCCCATGCGGTTAGTCACAAAGAAAATCACACAAAGTTTTCAATAAGTTATAAAGTTGATTGGCCCATTAACTCAGACTACGTATTAGCTCTTGTAGCTTATATTAACCCATTATTTTTATCTATGTTAGCTACATGGCTCAGACCTTTCTCAGTGGGGCAGTTTACATCTTGCTTCTTCAGTTGTCTGGTCAGAACTGTGGAGGGAGCTTCCTGCTTCCCAGAGTACTCCTGTTCTCATCACCCTGCCTCTATTTCCTCTCTGGTTGGCCCACCTATACTTCCTGCCTGGCCAATCAGTGTTTATTTAAAATATGATTGACAGTATACAGACAATTTTCCTGCACCACTTTCCCCTCTTTTTTTTAAAACAAAGGAAAATATCCATAGTTTATTTTTTGGGAATGTGGGCATAGTATTTCAGGCTACTTCCAGTTGGTTGGAGGCACTGATAATCTTATGGGTTCATAAAGAAAATTTAGAATTATCATCAAGTCCTGACTGGAGTATCCTGTGAATCTTGATCATCTCAGGCAGAAGTCTTGAATCTGTTTTGTATGTAGAATTTAGACATCCAGGCCATCTGTTCCTACTGGAGATTTTTCAGGTGGTCTTCCTTGATCAAACCTGATTTTTCTTAGCTCAGAATGAATCCACAGCCTTTCATTTCCTGTGGAAACAAAAGCAAATCCTCTTCTCCAAAGTAAGCTACCTTTTAACTTCAATTTTAAAGCCAAGGTATTTTCAAAATACCTGTCTTGGATTAATTTAGCAGCATTTATAACCAAATATCCTTTAGCAACTGTTGTTCCTTCTTTAGCATTCAAACAATTCAAAGAGAACATAATAACATACAGTATCAAGATTCTCTGTGTATTTTTTATCTTTACGTGGCTTTATTTTAAATTCTGTTCCCTTTTATTTTTAATTTATAGCTTTTTGAGACAGTATTTCTGTGTATCTTTGTCACAGATATCTGCCTGTCTCTGCCTCCCCAGTGCTGGGATTAAAGGTGTGGAGTACTGAGTCATGTAGCTAACATAGATAAGAATAATGGGTTAATATAAACTACAAGAACTAATAAGTAGCCTGAGCTAATGGACCAATCAGTTTTATAACTTATGGAGATCTCTGTGTGTTTTTTTTGACTAACTGTATGGGGGACCTGGTGGACAGAAACCCCAACAAGCTTGGCCCTCATGTTACAGAATGGTACCCAACGTGGGGTGCCAGGTGTTGGCATATTCAGTCAGTATGATAAATAACCAGACCAGTTCAAGAACAACAGTTATAATTTAATAATTAAAAAAGGAGAAACTCACACTACAAGAGTGGGAGGTCCAAAATCCAAAATAGTCCAGCAAGCACCACATAAGGTGAGTGAGCACATCTATATCCTCAGGTTTTTCTACCTAGTCTCTAGGTGGCCACACCCTAAGTAAATGTAATTGGTCAAAACTATCAGTTGATAATTTCTCCATCATAAAATACTTTTTAATTTCTCTATTTTAAGGAATATTTCCATCATCTGATTATCTCTCATTTGATTCCATTGTATCTCTAGCCTTTTATTGACTCTTATTTCTTTTAGTTTTACACAAATGAACCTACATGCACACACACACACGCACACACATACATATATTTTCTCTTTTTACCCTCTTTTCCCCCTTTCATATCTGCTGACATTCAAGATCAAGAACTATGATAATATCTTGTTCTTTTCTTTTTGTTTCTTGTCAATTATCTTCTCCTTCCCCAATATTTTGATATTTGCCAAGTACCCAAATATTTTACACAAATATTGTTTTATATCCCCACTTTCAAAAATATACTAATAGAAATATGGGTATAATTCTTAATATTATTTTACTTGAGTAAAAGTGTATCCTGACAAAAGGCACATGTATGTGCCAGTGCCTTACTTCTCTTCTATCAAGTGTTCTGGTGACCAAATCCATGTTTTCAGACTTACCTAACTCGTATTATTATTACATGCTAAACCATCTTGCCAGTACAAGAATAATTTTTCAAAATATGCCTCAGTATAAATTCTTACACTTCTCTGATCACTCCACAGTGAGCACTCCACAGTGAGCAGTTACTGGCATTTTCAGCATAGTTCAGTGTTGTGCAGAGATCTTCAGAGTATCAGTGCAGTGTTTCCTGTGGCTTCATACTTCTACACATTCAGGTACCTCTCTTCATACAGAACAATGATGGCAAAATGTTCAACAACTCAATATTTATAGCCAGTAATCATGATCAATTATAGTTTTTAAAGCCCAACAATTGCTACTAGCAATTTAAATCTTCATAAATTCACATGTTTTTACTCAGAAGGAGCCTCAGAACATAGATTCACAAGTTCCTTCATTTTTAGGCTATGAAATAATTCACCTATAGGACACATTTATTAAGTTTTCTCTGTAGAAAAAAATAGAGCCCTTTATTTTGCTATAGTTATATATTTGTGTTTTTAGTGTGTTTCTTTCTATAGTGACTGACGTCATGAATATGATCAGTATGTTTGTGAAATACAGAAAAATAACAATTAAGTATCATTTAAAGATAATGTAAAATTCACTTGGACAAATAAAGTTTTCCTCCAGTGATGACAGAACATGCTCTGTATAAATGTCACTGGTTAATAGGTTTATTTTTTATGACTTACTGAACCTGTCCATTCTATCTATATCTCATATTTTTTTCACTGTATTCAGTATTTTGGCCACTTGACTGGGCCAGTAGGCATTACTACTCTCAACAAGAAAAGCAAGTCAGATGAAGGCTTTAGGTAAATTCAGAATCTCTTTCCTGATTGTGATATAAATACTGAACTTAATCAAAATTTCTGACAAAAGACAGAAAGTGGATATATCTCTAGGCCTTGTAAGGAGGATAAATAAAGATGGGCTCATGACCTTCAGCTTTCTTATTTCATTCCAAACACTTTTTTCTTTTATTTCTGCCTTGAAAACCATCCAGAGCATTATGATATATGATAAACTTAAAAGGAGAAAATGAAGAATTATGTCCACTTTTCTCTTGACAGTAGTCACTGTGTGATAGTATTATGTCTTAAATTAATAGTAGCAATATGCAATAATTTCCTTGAAATAAAATAATTTTAGCAAAATACTGTAAATAATAGAGTCCAAATTTTAAATGTAATGATTTACTAATGATATACAATGAAGCCTAACAATAACAATAGTTCTCTCATGATTGAGACAAGTAATTTAAATTACACTTAAGTTGATGACATGCTTTTTGTTTAGACTAAAATTAGCTGACATTGTTAGTAAATGGTACACGTGGTTTTCTCCTCCAAGTATCTCTCCATTCTAGAACTTCAGTTTCAATGTAAGGTTCTGCAAACCTGGCACAAAGCTTCACATTGTCATGTTACATCTGTCTCCCACCTCCTCACCATCCACCATGGCTCTGTTGAATGCTATTAGTTATAGCTTTCTTTCTTGACACACAGGAGGTAGACATATTTAGATTCAGTACTCTTGTTTATATTTTCTCCTCTGTGTTTTCATTGTAAAGCTCCCTGTCCAGGCCTTTTGCCTCATGTAACTGAAATAGAATGGTCTATATTCCTTGATGTCTTCCTCCAGCATTCTTTTCTACTTTTCATACTGTTAGAAGTTCACATTCTGCACTACAGAAGCACTTTGTAGATGTTATTCTCCAAACTTCCCCATGGCTTGTGAAATATAATTTACATTTATCCACATGTCAGTAGAAATTTTCATCTTGGTGCATTACCATTGCTTTTTCAAACATTTCTTCTATTTGCTAATACTTAACAGAACCCAAAATTATTAAAATGCTGTAGGTTTTTATGTAATAGCTTCTAGCACTTGTTCTTGTTTTTATAATCTGTTTTGTTTTTTATTTTCATAGCTGTTCACATTTCTGGTTATTCTTTCAAGTTTCCCTTGAAGCCTGAACTTTATGATAAATTTTTACCACCTTCTGCAGTCAGATATAAATTCTTTTATACTTGCAGTTAGTAAAAATTTAATGCTGAAACTTCCTTATGGAATTATTTTTTCGTAGGTAAAATACATTTAAGCCAATCTTTATCTATAGTTATATATGTGTGTATATATATTTTCACATCTGTGTATATACTTAACCATGATGCCTCAGTAATAATAAGCACTTATCACACATTTGATAAATAAATTAGATTGATAATATGATTGTTTCTTCAAATTATTGTCTTCATTGATCCTTTACTAGTTCTCAGATTATTATTAGTTAAAAAATCACAGATAATCAAGTGCTATCCACCTTCTATTGTGTACATAGCACTGTACTACTATTTAATCTCTATTTTAGCAGAGTATTCGTACTCCCCAAATTCATATGCTGCACATGCTTATGGAGTCTGATATAGAAATAGTATGGTTGATCTACATCTCTAAACACCACTGCTAAAGTGGACCAATATGGCCATGCAATTGAACTGATATGCTGACTACATTGCTCATATTATACACACATGGGAAAGACTGAGTTGCCCTCATTAAACAGATACTGTTAGAATATACTGACACAAAAATTTTTAGACACCGTGGGAAAAGATACCAATCTAGAAACCTAGAGTTCAGCTTGTAACACCTCCTTCTGTGTAGCATGAGGGGGCTGGTTTGTTGGGGTTTCTGTCCCGCCTGGTACCCCATAGCTGGCAAATCCCAAAGAGAAATCACACACAGGACTCAATAAAATTATAAAGCTGATTGGCCCATTAGGTCAGGCTACTCATTAGTTCTTATGACTTATCTTAACCCATTATTCTGATCTATGTTAGCCATATGGCTTGGTACCTTTTTCAGCTATCAGCTTACATGTTGCCTCTTCAGTGGTCTGCGCAGGAGTGGCAGAGGAACCCCTGCTTCCCAGAATTATCCTGTTCTCATTGCATCACCTCTACTTCCTGTCTGGTTTTCCCGCCTATACTGCCTGCCTGGCCAATCAGCGTTTTATTAAAATACATGATTGACAGAATACAGACAATTCTCCCTCATCACTTCTGCTGGCAATGCTTAGTACAGCCAGTTCTCATCCTCTCTCCAGCCTTGCTCTAAGTCATTCCCTCTCCTCTGCGTTATTAAGCCATAGAAATTCAGTTTCTTTACATCTGGCTCAGATCTCTCAAAATGACAGATACAGAGCATTTTTAAATGTTCTCATGCATGAATTTTGATATTTCACTTGGAGTCTTCATACCACTGACAATATGATTATCTGTTTTTGCACTTGAAGGAGGGGATGTAGAAATGTTTTAAGACATGACAACTCTTTCATCTGCTTTTCTCCATTTTTCTCAGGTAGCTTCTGGGACTTTCGTTTTATTTAGAACAAATTACTATTGCTATATGTTCAAGTGCTCAGGACAAATAATGCCCCAAACAAAGTGATTACATGAACTGTAATGACTGGAGAACAGTGTACATACCCCACTCCTACCAACTGTCTCTTTCTGTTAGAAAAAGCAGAGCAAATTACTTGAAGAATGAAATAACTCTCAAAGACGCCGTGTTCTGTTTATAGTTAGGACTGATTTGTAAGCACTGTTAAGTGAATATGGACATGATTCAGAATTCTGAACTCAGTGAACTACCCTTGCTTAGCTATAGGCCAACTGAGAGATCAGAGACTTTTTTCTCCTTTCTAGGTAAGAACCATATCACTCATTCTTACCTAAATATTTGGGGAAAAGATGAATATAAAACATTCTGATAAGGAACTGAATACTAATTTCAGCACAAACAATCCAGATATGTATTAGTCCTTTAGAATCACAGATTATCATTAATCTACTTTGTTTTCTGTAATTGAGTTTCAATAACTAGTCCTTCACAAGTTGATTGTACACTGTCACTATGACTCTTCACTCAGTGCATAAACAGCCTATGTGCAGCCCTAAACTCAAAGCAGATTTGCTCTGAAATAAATCATCAAGGTTTTGTACCAGGTTCTCTGCATATATGCTATGGTTCTTTAGTTTGGGTTTTTTGTTGGAATCCTAACAATGGGAATGAGAGTGTCCTTGACTCTTTTGCCTGCTCTTGGAACCTTTTTTTTCTCATACTGGGTTGCCTTTTCCAGCTTTGATTTGAGGGCATATAAGGGTATATGCCTAGTCTTGTTTTGGTAAGTGTGGTTGATATCACTGGGAAGCCAGTTCTTTTCTGAAGGGAAATGGAGGAGGGGTGGGGGGGTGCACTCTGTGGTTTGGATATGTTTTATGACAGAAAATAAGTAAATAAACAAAAGTTTAAACAAAGAATCTGACTTGATGGAATGGTAGGTGTCCTAAGACATGTATTGAAACCAGTATTATCTACTCTTGGGGCATGAGCAAGAACAGAGACTAGCAGGAAGTCAATGCAGAAGATTGTCTCTGAGAGAAACTTCAAGGAAGAATTGTTTTCTAGACACATGTTGGTCCTCAGAACATAGATTCTCACACTTATGGTCACAAAGTGGAAGGATTGTATAGGTGGAGTCATTTATCCAAAGCAACAACATTCTGCAGTTAAACCCCAAGTCTGTCTTTTTATTACTGTAGATACATGAAATAGGCGTTGAAGAACCAGAGAACAGCAGCACAAGGCAGTTAAACATATAGAGAAAAACTAAGGAACCTGCAGCTTCTCCTTGGGACATCCTGGGGAGAATCCAGAAGCCTGATCCTGTTGCTGGGCCAGAAGTTAAAGGTAAGAAGGTTTGTCATAGCCATAGAGTTATCAAACAGAAATCTTCCAAAAAAAAAAACTGAAAGCATTTATTGAAAAATAAAAAGCTTATTTAAAAATACCCACAGATCCAGAGGGCCTTCGGAGTGGTGAGTTGAATCGGGCCCGCGACAGGGGCCCGGCGAGGGGAAGCTAGGACTCTCCCCGACCCCATAGACTCCCAGGTCAGCCTGCTCTGCTGGCTCCACCCTGCTAGCTTCCCCGCCAGCCATCCCAGCTTCTATCCAGAGGGCCTTCGGAGTGGTGAGTTGATTCGGGTCCCCGCAGGCCCAGCGAGGGGGAGCTAGGACTCTCCCCGACCCCATAGACTCCCAGGTCAGCCTGCTCTGCTGGCTCCACCCTGCTAGCTTCCCCGCCAGCCATCCCAGCTTCCATCCAGAGGGCCGTCGGAGTGGTGAGTTGATTCGGGCCCGCAACAGGGGCCCTGCGAGGGGAAGCTAGGACTCTCCCCGACCCCATAGACTCCCAGGTCAGCCTGCTCTGCTGGCTCCACCCTGCTAGCTTCCCCGCCAGCCATCCCAGCTTCCATCCAGAGGGCCTTCGGAGTGGTGAGTTGATTCGGGCCCACGACAGGGGCCCGGCGAGGGGGAGCTAGGACTCTCCCCGACCCCATAGACTCCCAGGTCAGCCTGCAGTGCTGTTTCCACCCTGCTAGGCTCTCCCACCTGCCATCCCAGCTTCCATCCAGGTACAAATTTCTATATTTCTCCCCTCCCACTGAGCCCATAAAATTTCCCCAGCTCAGCTGCCTTGCACACTGGGCCTGCTCTATAGGGGCATCCCGGAAAGAGGCAGTGCCTGTGGTTCAATACCCTGCTTGGGGAAAGGTAGGCATTCTATCAGTGAACTCCCTGCCCAACAAGGGAACCTGACCCGATACCAGAAGTTCCAATAGAGAGCATTTGATCGAAGAGATGGGCAGACGCCAAGGCAAGACCTCCTCCAACAATCTGAAAAACAACATGAAAATATCAGATCCCAATGACCCTACAACAGAAGGATTTGAACACTCTAACCCAGATGAAGTGGAAAAAAGTGCCATTATGAAAGCAATAGAGTCCCTTAAACAGGATATGAATAACTCCCTTAAGGAACTGGTCGAGAAGTATAACAAAAAGTTTGAAGAAATGAGTATAGAAATGGATGAGAAATATAACAAAAAGTTTGAAGAAATAAGTAAATCCGTGAGTGATACCCTGAGAAACCAAGAAAAAACAATCAAACAAGTAAAGGAAACAGTCCAAGAATTGAAAACTGAAATGGAGGCAATGAAGAAAACACAAAACGAGAACCGGCTGGATATGGAAAACCTAGGTAAACGAGCGGAGACTACAGAATCAAGCATAACCAATAGAATACAAGAGATAGAAGAACGAATCTCAGATTCTGAAGATACCATAGAGAAAATAAATGCTCTGGTCAGAGAAAACGGCAAATCCAACAAATTCTCTTCACAAAACATTCAGGAAATCTGGGACACAATAAAAAAACCAAATCTAAGAATAATAGGGATTGAAGAAGGAGAAGAACTGCAGATCGAAGGCCCAGAAAATATATTCAACAAAATTATAGAAGAAAACTTTCCCAACCTAAAGAACGATATTCCTATGAAGGTTCAAGAAGCATACAGAACACCGAATAGATTGGATCAGAAAAAAACATCCCCGCGCCATATAATAATCAAAACACAAAACATAAATATTAAAGAAAAAATTTTAAGAGCTGCAAAGGAAAAAGGTCAAGTAACTTATAAAGGTAAACCTATCAGGCTTACACCGGATTTCTCTATGGAAACCATGAAAGCCAGAAGATCCTGTATAGAGGTACTGCAGAAACTAAGAGACCATGGATGCAAACCCAGACTACTATACCCAGCCAAGCTATTGTTCACTATCAACGGAGAAAACAAAATATTCCAGGATAAAAACAAATTTAAACAATACGTAGCTACTAATCCAGCCTTACAGAGAATATTAGAAGGAAAATCACTACCGAAGGAATCCAACATTCCCAACACGATCTACAATAACTCGAACATCTAGCGACCATTCACAAGCACAAATCAAAGAAGAAAAACACATACACTCTACTACCTAAAAAAAAAATGACCGGAGTCAACAACCACTGGTCATTAATATCACTTAATATCAATGGACTCAATTCACCTATAAAGAGGCACAGACTTAGAGATTGGATACGAAAACAGGATCCAACATTCTGCTGTTTACAAGAAACACACCTCAACCACAAAGACAGACACTTACTCAGAGTAAAGGGTTGGGAAAAGGTTTTCCAAGCAAATGGACCTAAGAAACAAGCGGGCGTGGCCATTCTAATATCTAACAAAATCGACTTCAAACTAAAATCAATCAGAAGAAATGGAGATGGACATTTCATACTCATAACTGGAACAATTCATCAGGAGGAAGTCTCAATCCTGAATATCTATGCTCCTAATATAAAGGCACCCACATATGTAAAAGAAACTCTTCTAGAACTCAAGGGGGTCATCAAACCACACACACTAATAGTAGGAGACTTCAACACTCCTCTCTCACCAATGGACAGGTCAATCAGACAGAAACCAAACAGAGAATTGAGAGACCTATTGGAGGTATTGAATCAAATGGACTTAACAGACATCTATAGAACACTCCATCCAAATAGGAAAGAATATAACTTTTTCTCTGCAGCTCATGGAACCTTCTCGAAAATTGACCACATACTCGGTAACAAAGCAAACTTCCACAGATACAGAAAAATATTAGTAACTACCTGTGTCTTGTCAGATCACCATGGACTAAAATTAGAATTCAACAACAATGCTCCCCCCAGGAAGCCAACAAACTCATGGAAACTGAACAGTCAACTACTAAATCACCCCTGGGTCAAGGAAGAAATAAAGAAAGAAATTAATCTCTTCCTTGAATTTAATGAAAACAAAGACACAACATACTCAAACCTATGGGACACTATGAAAGCAGTGCTAAGAGGAAAGTTCATAGCACTAAGTGCCCACCTAAAGAAAACAGAGAAAGCACACATTGGAGACTTAACAACACACTTGAAAGCTCTAGAAAAAAAAGAAGCTGATTTACCCAGGAGGAGTAGAAGACTGGAAATAATCAAACTGAGGGCTGAAATCAACAAAATAGAAACACAGAAAACAATTCAAAGAATCAATGAAGCAAAAAGCTGGTTCTTGGAGAAAATTAACAAGATTGACAAACCCCTATCCAAACTAATCAAACGACAGAGAGAGAACTTGCAAATTAATAGGATCAGAAATGAAAAGGGGGACATAACCACAGACACAGAGGAAATTCAGAGAATCATTAGATCTTACTATGAAAGTTTATATGCCACAAAGTTGGAAAATGTAAAAGAAATGGACATTTTTTAGATAAATACCATATACCAAAGTTGAACCAAGAACAGGTGAACAATCTAAATAGACCTGTTAGTCGCGAAGAGTTAGAAGCTGTTATCAAAAATCTCCCTACCAAAAAAAGCCCAGGACCAGATGGTTTCAATGCAGAATTCTACCAGAACTTCCAGGAAGAGCTAATACCTATACTCCTTAACGTATTCCACAATATAGAAACAGAAGAGTCACTGCCTAACACCTTTTATGAAGCTACAGTTACCCTAATACCAAAACCACACAAAGACACAACCAAGAAAGAGAATTACAGGCCAATCTCACTCATGAACATTGACGCGAAAATTCTCAATAAAATACTGGCAAACCAAATCCAAGAGCACATTAGAAAAATTATCCATTATGATCAAGTCGGCTTCATTCCAGAGATGCAGGGCTGGTTCAACATACGCAAATCTATCAATGTAATCCATCATATAAATAAACTGAAAGAAAAAAAGCATATGATCATCTCACTAGATGCTGAAAAAGCATTTGACAAAATTCAACACCCATTTATGATAAAGGTGTTGGAGAGACTGGGGATACAAGGATCATACCTAAATATAATAAAAGCAATATACAGCAAGCCGACAGCTAACATCAAACTGAATGGAGAGAAACTCAAAGCCTTTCCACTAAAATCAGGAACGCGACAAGGCTGTCCACTCTCTCCATACCTCTTCAATATAGTGCTTGAAGTTCTAGCAATAGCAATAAGACAACATAAGGAGATCAAGGGGATTCGTATTGGAAAGGATGAAGTTAAACTTTCGATATTTGCTGACGATATGATAGTGTACATAAGCGACCCCAAAAACTCTACCAAAGAACTCCTACAGCTGATAAACACCTTTAGTAACGTGGCAGGATACAAGATCAACTCCAAAAAATCAGTGGCCCTCCTATACACAAAGGATAAAGAAGCAGAGAGGGAAATCAGAGAAGCATCACCTTTCATGATAGCCACAAATAGCATAAAATATCTTGGGGTTACTCTAACCAAGGAAGTGAAAGACCTATTTGACAAAAACTTTAAGTCTTTGAAGAAAGAAATTGAGGAGGATACCAGAAAATGGAAAGACCTCCCCTGCTCTTGGATTGGGAGAATCAACATAGTAAAAATGGCAATTCTACCAAAAGCAATCTATAGATTCAAAGCAATCCCCATCAAAATCCCATCAAACTTCTTCACAGACCTTGAGAGAACAATAATCAAGTTTATATGGCAAAACAAAAAACCCAGGATAGCCAAAACAATCTTATACAATAAAAGAACTTCTGGAGGCATTACCATCCCTGACTTCAAACTCTATTATAGAGCTACAGTATTGAAAACAGCTTGGTATTGGCATAAGAACAGAGAAGTCGACCTATGGAATCGAATAGAAGACCCAGATATTAACCCACAAACTTATGAACACCTAATTTTCGACAAGGGAGCTAAAGGTATACAATGGAAGAAGGAAAGCATCTTTAACAAATGGTGCTGGCATAACTGGATGTCAACCTGTAAAAAAATGAAAGTAGATCCATATCTATCACCATGCACAAAAATCAAGTCCAAATGGATTAAAGACATCAACATTAATCCGTCCACTTTGAACCTGATAGAAGAGAAAGTGGGAAGTAGTCTACAAGATATAGGCACAGGAGGCCTCTTCCTAAGTAGGACCCCAGCAGCACAGACAATAAGAGAAACAATGAATAAATGGGATCTACTGAAACTGGGAAGCTTCTGTAAAGCAAAGGACACTGTCAGTAGGACAAAAAGGCTGCCTTCTGACTGGGAGAAGATCTTCACCAACCCCTCATCAACAAAGGTCTGATCTCCAAAATATACAAAGAACTCAAGAAACTAGGCACTAAAACTCTAATTAACCCAATTAAAAAACGGGGTACTGAACTTAACAGAGAATTCACAACAGATGAACTTCGAATGGCCAGAAGACACTTAAGGTCATGCTCAACCTCCTTAGCGATCAGGGAAATGCAAATCAAAACCACTCTGAGATACCATCTTACACCTGTCAGAATAGCTAAAGTCAAAAACACCAACGATAGCCTATGCTGGAGAGGATGTGGGGTGAGGGGAACACTCATCCATTGTTGGTGGGAATGCAAACTCGTGCAGCCACTGTGGAAATCAGTGTGGCGGTTTCTCAGGAAACTGGGAGTCAACCTCCCTCAGGACCCAGCAATACCACTCTTGGGAATATACCCTAAAGATTCCCTAACATACTACAAAAGCATTTGTTCAACTATGTTCATAGCTGCACTATTTGTAATAGCCAGAACATGGAAACAACCTAGGTGCCCCTCAATAGAAGAATGGTTAAAAAAGGTGTGGAACATATATACATTAGAGTTTTACTCGGCGGTTAAAAACAATGACATCTTGAATTTTGCATGCAAATGGATGGAAATAGAAAACGCTTTACTGAGTGAGGCAAGCCAGACCCAAAAAGAGGAACACGGTATGTATTCACTCATAAGTGGATTCTAACCATAATTAAAGGTCTTTGAGCCTATTATTCGTGATCCTAGAGAAGCTAAATAAGAAGATGAACCTGATGAAGATTATTTAGCTATCCACCAGGAGGTAGGAAATAGACAAGAGTCCCAGGTAACCTCGGGTGCATGGGGGGGGTGGGAGGGTCGTTGGAGGGGGAGAGGGCTAGAGAGAAGGGAGTAGGGGAGGAACGGGGAAAGCTTGGTGACCGGGGATGGGGGGGGAGGAAGGTAGGATGAATATGGGATCAGGGAACAATATATTTCAACTAAGGGAGCCATTTTATGGTTTACAGGAGACTTGATTATATATGGGATCCCAGGTCCAAGGAGAAATCCCCCAGAATGCTCTCTGGACAGAGGAGAGGGTGCCTGAATCGGCCATGGCCCATGACCATACTGATGTATATTTTGCTTATCACCATAGATCCTTCGTCTGGCGAAGGACGGCTATGCAGTCGGAGGCCCACATTGGAGCACTGGATTGAGCCCCCCGAGGTCCGGAGGGGGAGCGGAAGGAGGAGGAACATGAAAGACGAAATCAGTACTGCGAGGGATGCTATCACCCACTGATACAAGGGAACGGATCTGATGAGAATTTACCAGGGCCAGTCGGACTGGGACTGAACGAGGACGTGATCTAGCCAGATTCTCGGAATTTGGCCGGATTCTCTGACTGTGGCTGGCCCGGGGTCTTTCTGAAAAGCCATTGACTATGACACTGGGACCTGTTTCCTCTGCATATGCTGGATTTTGGGGATCCAGTCTGTTTGGATGCTCGCCTTCCTGGACCTGGAGGGAGGGGGAGGGAGCTGGAGCTTCCCACAGGGCAGGAAACCCTGACTGCCCTGGGGGATGGAGGGGAAGGAGTGGGGGAGTGGGGGGAGTGGGAGGGTGTTGGGAGGGGGGGCGGAAATGGAAACTTTTATAATTTAATAAAATTTACTAAAAAAAAAAATTAAAGGACAGAAAAGTAGACGGAAGAATAAAGAATATGACTCAAAAAAAATAAAAAAAAAAAATAAAAATACCCACAAGTTCCTACCGAATTTATGTTTATATGCATTATCATATACACACATAAGTTATTTGGGGTTTTGAACAGTGGTTGTGTGTAATGAAGATTCACGAAACACAAATGGTGATGTCCTCCTGAGTCACTCAGCACAAAGTCGTGATGCCCTTTCTGTTTTCAAGCACTCATACCTCAATTGGAGTCATAGGCTGACAAATCCAAAGAGTGGAAAATTGATTCCATTGCCATCTGATGCCCCATTTGGCAATGGTTGAAATATCAGAGTGTGTAAAACAGGTCAATCATGGTGTGTGTTTGTTCACTCATCTTTTCAGTTCTTTGTTTGTAACTTACATAATATTATTTATTCACATTTTATTGTTTTTCAAACTCTTTGCTCAAGATATAGGGATAATTACAGCAATGACCAGCACTAGCCAAATGAAATAATTTTATGATTCCATCATATTCTGTGCTTAAATTATGGTAGAGAACATATGCATTCCTTTTGCTCTCAGTATTTTAAAATTCTTGTTACTTCTTGACAGCTGTGTTATTCATCTTCACACTGAAATTTCGTCAAAAGTAATGTTTATTCTATGTGTTTTTTCCCAAATGTGAGTGTATTAATTCGGCTGTATATTAATTCAACCAGGCTATCTTAGATCAATAAGGATTAAATAGAGAAACCCTTTCTCGAACAGACGGCTGTCACCAATGACCAGAGGCATGTGTTTGGGAGGTCCATACTTGGAGTTTGATGTGACCTGTGCAAGATACATGCCATCCTTGCTAAGAACATATTGACTATATGATATATATATATATATATATATATATATATATATATATATATATATATGCTTCAGAAAACTCTGGCCTATGATTATATACAGTACAAAGGTAAACTAAGTGCTGATGAGTCTGAAGGATTGATTCTATATGCCACAGACGGAAAATAATCCCTGACTTCTTTATATATGTATAAAGCTTACTTCTAGAGTCCATCAATAAGGAAGAAAGCATGGATATCGATGGTTCTAACTTCAATGGAGCTCTTTCACTGATCAATATGTAAATAGCTGAGAAAGTTCAAAAACAAGGCAAAATAACAGTTGGGACTGACAGGCTATTTTATTGTTAAAGCAGAAGAAAATTTTCATGTCTAAGGCACCGTGGTGAATCTATCCAATAGACTTGAAGAAATGCAAGCACAATTTTTAGTCTTAGCAGAACAAGAAATCATATCAGCTAATATATTAGAGAGAAACAATTTGAACAATGCACATTGTTTTAGGCAGTTGACACTTTAGGAAGCATAAAATTCATGCAGCAAACAGGCTTCCTCACCTAGACAGGACTTATTTTCTTTTTTTTTTGAAAGTAATTTTATGAAATTATAAAAGTTTCCATTTCCGCCCCTCTTCCCAACACCCTCCCACTCCCCCTACTCCCTCTCCTCCTCCCTCTTCGTCCCTTAGGGCAGTCAGGGTTTCCTGTCCTGTGGGAAGTTCAAGTTCCTCCCCCCTCCCTCCAGGTCCAGGAAGGGGAGTATCCAAACAGACTGGATCCCAAAAATCCAGTATATGCAGAGGAAACAAGTCCCAGTGTCATAGTCAATGGTTTTTCAGAAAGACTTCGGGCCAGCCACATTCAGAGAATCCGGCCAAATCCCGAGAATCTGGTTAGATCACATCCTCGTTCAGTCCCAGTCCAACTGGCTTTGTTAAACTCTCATTAGTTCCGTCCCCTTGTATCAGTGGGTGATAGCATCCCTCGCAGTCCTTATTTCCTTTTTCATTTTCTTCGTCCTTCTGCTCCTCATTTGGACCTTGGGGGGCTCAGTCCGGTGCTCCAATGTGGGTCTCCGTCTGTATCGCCATCCTTCGCCAGATGAAGGATCTATGGTGATAAGCAATATATTCATCAGTATGGTTATGGGCCAAGGCCGGTTCAGGCACCCTCTCCTCTGTACAGAGAACAACCTGGGGATCTCTCCTTGGACCTGGGATCCCATATATAATCAAGTCTCCTGTAAACCCTAAAATGACTCCCTTAGTTGAAATATATTCTTCCCTGATCCCATATTCATCCTTCCTCCCTCGTCCCCCCCCCCCATCCCGGTCCACCGAGCTTTCCCCATTCCTCCCCTACTCCGTTCTCTCTAACCCTCTCCCCTTCCAACAACCCTCCCACACCCCCCCCATGCACCCGAGGTTACCTGGGACTCTTGCTTATTTCCTACCTCCTGGCGGATAGCTAAATAATCTTCATCAGGTTCATCTTCTTATTTAACTTCTCTAGGATCACGAATGATAGGCTCAAAGACCTTTAATTATGGTTAGAATCCACTTATGAGTGAATACGTACCATGTTCCTCTTTTTGGGTCTGGCTTACCTCACTCAGTAAAGCGTTTTCTATTTCCATCCATTTGCATGCAAAATTCAAGAAGTCATTTTTTTTTACTGCTGAGTAAAACTCTAATGTGTATATGTTCCACACCTTTTTTAACCATTCTTCTATTGAGGGGCACCTAGGCTGTTTCCAGGTTCTGGCTATTACAAATAGTGCTGCTATGAACATAGTTGAACAAATACTTTTGTGGTATGATAGGGCATCTCTTGGGTAAATTCCAATTGCTGGGTCTTGAGGGAGGTTGACTCCCAGTTTCCTGAGAAACTGATTTCCACAGTGGCTGCACAAGTTTGCATTCCCACCAACAATGGATGAGTGTTTCCCTCACCCCACATCCTCTCCAGCATAGGCTATCGTTGGTGTTTTTGACTTTAGCTATTCTGACAGGTGTAAGATGGTATCTCAAAGTGGTTTTGATTTGCATTTCCCTGATCGCTGAGGAGGTTGAGCATGACCTTAAGTGTCTTCTGGCCATTCGAAGTTCATCTGTTGTGAATTCTCTGTTCAGTTCAGTACCCCATTTTTTAATTGTGTTAATTAGAGTTTTCGTGTCTAGTTTCTTGAGTTCTTTGTATATTTTGGAGATCAGACCTTTGTCTGATGAGGAGTTGGTGAAGTTCTTCTCCCAGTCGGAAGGCAGCCTTTTTGTCTTACTGACAGCGTCCTTTGCTTGACAGAAGCTTCTCAGTTTCAGTAGATCCCATTTTTTCATTGTTTCTCTTATTGTCTGTGCTACTGGGGTCCTACTTAGGAAGAGGCCTCCTGTGCCTATATCTTGTAGACTACTTCCCACTTTCTCTTCTATCAGGTTCAAAGTGGACGGATTAATGTTGATGTCTTTAATCCATTTGGACTTGATTTTTGTGCATGGTGATAGATATGGATCTACTTTCATTCTTTTACAGGTTGACATCCAGTTATGCCAGCACCATTTGTTAAAGATGCTATCCTTCTTCCATTGTATACCTTTAGCTCCCTTGTCAAAAATTAGGTGTTCATAGGTTTGTGGGTTAATATCTGGGTCTTCT
This sequence comes from Myodes glareolus, assembly GCF_982192425.1. Taxonomy (NCBI): domain Eukaryota; kingdom Metazoa; phylum Chordata; class Mammalia; order Rodentia; family Cricetidae; genus Myodes; species Myodes glareolus. The sequence goes on along the minus strand of NC_142031.1, from coordinate 35,852,211 downwards.
ATTCAATTCCATAGGTCGACTTCTCTGTTCTTATGCCAATACAAAGCTGTTTTCAATACTGTAGTTCTGTAATAGAGTTTGAAGTCAGGGATGGTAATGCCTCCAGAAGTTTTTTATTGAATAAGATTGTTTTGGCTATCCTGGGTTTTTTGTTTTGCCATATAAACTTGATTATTGTTCTCTCAAGGTCTGTGAAGAAGTTTGATGGGATTTTGATGGGGATTGCATTGAATCTATAGATTGCTTTTGGTAGAATTGCCATTTTTACTATGTTGATCCTCCCAATCCAAGAGCAGGCGAGGTCTTTCCATTTTCTGATATCCTCCTCAATTTCTTTCTTCAAAGACTTAAAGTTCTTGTCAAATAGGTCTTTCACTTCCTTGGTTAGAGTTACCCCAAGATATTTTATGCTATTTGTGGCTATCATGAAAGGTGATGCTTCTCTGATTTCCCTCTCTGCTTCTTTATCCTTTGTGTATAGGAGGGCCACTGATTTTTTGGAGTTGATCTTGTATCCTGCCACGTTACTAAAGGTGTTTATCAGCTGTAGGAGTTTTTTGGTAGTGTTTTTGAGGTCACTTATGTATACTATCATATCCTCAGCAAATAATGAAAGTTTAACTTCATCCTTTCCAATATGAATCTCCTTGATCTCCTTATGTTGTCTTATTGCTATTGCTAGAACTTCAAGCACTATATTGAAGAGGTATGGAGAGAGTGGACAGCCTTGTCGCATTCCTGATTTTAGTGGAAAGGCTTTGAGTTTCTCTCCATTCAGTTTGATGTTAGCTGTCGGCTTGGTGTATATTGCTTTTATTATATTTAGGTATGATCCTTGTATCCCCAGTCTCTCCAACACCTTTATCATAAATGGGTGTTGAATTTTGTCAAATGCTTTTTCAGCATCTAGTGAGATGATCATATGCTTTTTTTCTTTCAGTTTATTTATATGATGGATTACATTGATAGATTTGCGTGTGTTGAACCAGCCCTGCATCTCTGGAATGAAGCTGACTTGACCATAATGGATAATTTTTCTAATGTGTTCTTGGATTTGGTTTGCCAGTATTTTATTGAGAATTTTCGTGTCGATGTTCATGAGTGAGATTGGCCTGTAATTCTCTTTCTTGGTTGTGTCTTTGTGTGGTTTTGGTATTAGGGTAACTGTAGCTTCATAAAAGGAGTTTGGCAATGACTCTTCTGTTTCTATATTGTGGAATACGTTAAGGAGTATAGGTATTAGCTCTTCCTGGAAGTTTGGGTAGAATTCTGCATTGAACCCATCTGATCCTGGGCTTTTTTTGGTAGGGAGATTTTTGATAACAGCTTCTAATTTTTCGCGACTAACAGGTCTATTTAGATTGCTCACCTGTTCTTGGTTAAACTTTGGTATATGGTACTTATCTAAAAAAATGTCCATTTCTTTTACATTTTCCAACTTTGTGGCATATAAACTTTCATAGTAAGATCTAAGGATTCTCTGAATTTCCTCTGTGTCTGTGGTTATGTCCCCCTTTTCATTTCTGATCTTATTAATTTGCATCTTCTCTCTCTGCCGTTTGATTAATTTGGATAGGGGTTTGTCAATCTTGTTGATTTTCTCCAAGAACCAGCTTTTTGATTCATTGATTCTTTGGATTGTTTTCTGTGTTTCTATTTTGTTGATTTCAGCCCTCAGTTTGATTATTTCCAGTCTTCTAGACCTCCTGGGTGAATCAGCTTCTTTTTTTTCTAGAGATTTCAAGTGTGCTGTTAAGTCTCCAATGTGTGCTTTCTCTGCTTTCTTTAATTGGGCACTTAGTGCTATGAATTTTCCTCTTAGCACTGCTTTCATAGTGTCCCATAGGTTTGAGTATGCTGTGTCTTTGTTTTCATTAAATTCAAGGAAGACTTTAATTTCTTTCTTTATTTCTTCCTTGACCCAGGGGTGATTTAGTAGTTGACTGTTCAACTTCCATGAGTTTTTTGGCTTCCTGGGGGAAGCATTGTTGTTGAATTCTAATTTTAATCCATGGTGATCTGACAAGACACAGGTGGTTACTAATATTTTTTTGTATCTGTGGAAGTTTGCTTTGTTACCGAGTATGTGGTCAATTTTCAAGAAGGTTCCATGAGCTGCAGAGAAAAAGGTGTATTCTTTCCTATTTGGGTGGAATCTTCTATAGATATCTGTTAAGTCCATTTGATTCAATACCTCCAATAAATCTCTTAATTCTCTGTTTGGTTTCTGTCTGATTGACCTGTCCATTGGTGAGAGAGGTGTGTTGAAGTCTCCTACTATTAGTGTGTGTGGTTTGATGACTGCCCTGAGTTCTAGAAGAGTTTCTTTTACATATGTGGGTGCCTTTATATTAGGAGCATAGATATTCAGGATTGAGACTTCCTACTGATTAATTGTTCCAGTCATGAGTATGAAATGTGCATCTCCATTTCTTCTGATTGATTTTAGTTTGAAGTCGATTTTGTTAGATATTAGAATGGCCACACCCGCTTGTTTCTTGGGTCCATTTGCTTGGAAAACCTTTTCCCAACCCTTTACTCTGAGTAGGTGTCTGTCTTTGTGGTTGAGGTGTGTTTCTTGTAAACAGCAGAATGTTGGATCCTGTTTTCGTATCCAATCTCTAAGTCTGTGCCTCTTTATAGGTGAATTGAGTCCATTGATATTAAGTGATATTAATGACCAGTGGTTGTTGACTCCGGTCATTTTTTTTTAGGTAGTAGAGTGTATGTGTTTTCCTTCTTTGATTTGTGCTTGTGAATGGTCGCTAGATGTTTGAGTATTGTAGGCAGTCTTGGGAATGTTGGATTCCTTCGGTTGTGATTTTCCTTCTAATATTCTCTGTAATGCTGGATTAGTAGCTACGTATTGTTTAAATTTGTTTTTATCCTGGAATATTTTGTTTTCTCCGTTGATAGTGAATGATAGCTTGGCTGGGTATAGTAGTCTGGGTTTCCATCCTTGGTCTCTTAGTTTCTGCAGTACCTCTATCCAGGATCTTCTGGCTTTCATGGTTTCCATAGAGAAGTCTGGTGTAAGCCTGATAGGTTTACCTTTATAAGTCACTTGACCTTTTTCCTTTGCAGCTCTTAAAATTCTTTCGTTAATCTGTATGTTTTGTGTTTTGATTATTATATGGCGAGGGGATGTTTTTTTCTGATCCAGTCTATTCGGTGTTCTGTATGCTTCTTGAATCTTCATAGGAATATCGTTCTTTAGGTTGGGAAAGTTTTCTTCTATAATTTTGTTGAATATATTTTCTGGGCCTTTGATCTGCAATTCTTCTCCTTCTTCAATCCTATTAAGAATCCTAATAAATCCCTATTATTCTTAGATTTGGTTTTTTTTATTGTGTCCCAGATTTCCTGAATGTTTTGTGTAGAGAATTTGTTGGATTTGCTGTTTTCTTTGACCAGAGAGGGGGGAGCCAGCACTGCAGGGTGACCTGTGCGTCTATGGGGTCGGGGAACGCCAAAGCTCCTCCTCAGGACTTATTTTCTTGTCTGCGTTGCATATTTAGCTTTTAATTCTTTCTTTCACATCTAAAGAGAATTCTGAGTACAATAATCTTTTGATGAAGCTGTTTCAGTATTTGCTGTTGCTATTGGTAAATATATAACTCTGGTACTCTACTAATGACAATGTGGTAGTTATACTAAACACATGAAATTCTGTTCTATGATAAGCAATATTTTTAACTACTAAGTGTTTACATGTTGATAAATATAAATAAATGATTGCTTACAAGTAGAGTAGAAACACAATAAAGATGACAATGATGTCAAACAATTACACCTTGTCTCCATGGAGGACTAAATAGTAGTATTATTGTCATATCATTTTTAAAAGTAAATACATTTAGCTTCACACACAAAGTATTTGATATTGCATAAGTTTGCCATTAGCATCCATTCAATGTATACTTTAGAACACACATGTATTTTGTGTGAAAACTTGGATTCTTTATCCAAGCTTTGTCATGATGCAATTCAAATTTTCAAACAAAATACAAATAATAATATTCTGTTTTTAATAGGAGATATTCAAGAGATAATCTTAAATTAGGTTCTGTAGAAATTTTCATTAATTTAAAGGAACTATTCAATCCCTTTTCATTGTTTTTTTAGGAATTCTCTTCTTATCCAATAATTTCTGCATTTATTGAAATAACACTAGTATTTTCCTCTGATTTGTATCTATGTATTTCTAAAGTTTAGTCTAATCAACAGATAATATGAATTATATTAATTAATTTTATATTTACCCACCATCTCATAAATGAAAGAATACTGTTTGATCAGGGTGCTTAATTTTTTTTATGGATTTCTTATTTGATTTGTTCATTGGCTTGTAGTTTGACATCTATGTCCATAAGAGATATAAGTATTTATTATTACAGTATTGCTTCATTTGGATAATGACAACAATGACCAATAATACAAGAATTTTTTTGCAAAGTTTTCTAAGTAGATTTTAGAAAAATCACTGTAATTTCTTCTTTAGATATTTGATAGAGTTTTCAAATGAGTTAGCAATAGGTTTACATGTTCTTTTTACTAAAGACATTCAATTATTGGTTCTACTGATTTTATGAACACTGACCTACTTCAATTTTTATCTACATTTTGGTACAATTCACCCATGGTTTTTGCTTGCTTGTTTCTGTGTTTTGTATATATATCTTTACTCCTTTGTGTTTTAACACTGGAAGCTTCTCTTAACCTCCCTTAGTGTTCATATGTTCTTTCCTCTTTTCAGCTGATGTAATAATGATGGTCATTGCTACAGTGGTTTTGATGTCTACAATCTATTTGGGTGAGTAGAGTTTCATCACTTTGCTTCCATTGTGTCCACATTAACACATATCAGCTATTTGATCCCTTCTATGCTCCATGTGTTGCTTTTGCTGTAGCTTTGCCTTCAACCAACCAGACATTTAAAATCTTCTTGTAAGATTGAATTTATTTAGGGGTACTTTTCACTGTACATTAGTTTATGTGTCTTTATAGAAATATATTCAGACAACTCCATGACATATAAACACCTTACTTAAGATTTTAATGTTGCCATTTTAATTCTTCATCCCTGATCTTCCATGCGGTACCATCATTGCTTTTTATCTCGGAGAGTATCTTTTATTTCACTCAGTTATGCTTATTTCATGCTTAAATCACATGTTTCTTGAAGGATGGCCCATCAAACTGCACACTAACACATAGCGAATCTTTCAAGCCTACATTAAAGCCTTCATATAGATTTGAGAACTGAGATGTCTAGTGTATTTTCCATTTTTCAGCCTAACCTGTTGTCTGTTTACATGGTATTTTGTAACATTTAACCTTCATTCCTGTTGTAATGAGGAGCAGTGGGCTGCACTCCTGGTACCCAGCCGCCTGGCTAGTTTACACCGGAAATAATTACATGGGAACTATATTCATTTAAACAATGTCTGGCCCAGTAGTTCCAACCTCTTATTGGCTAACTCTTACATATTCATTTAGCCCATCTCCATTAATGTGTATCACCACTTGACTGTGGCTTCCCGGCTTGAGTCTAACCAGCGTCCATCTCAGAAAGGAGAGCCATGGTGTCTGCCAGACTCTGCTTTCCTTCTCCCAGCATTCTGTTCTGTCTACTCCTCCTATCTAAATTTTTCCCTATCCAAAAGCCAAGGCAGTTTCTTTATTTGACCAATGAAAACAGCACATAGAAAGAAGACCCTCCTATACCAATTCCAAGGATTTCCCTCTAAAATAGCTAAACTAGGCCAGAGAGGTGGCCGCATGGACATTTGGACCTACAGATGTATTTAATCACATACAGACACAAAAACAAAATGTCATTTTATGTATCTTAAATATGATTTTACCAGGTTTTCTTTCAGATTCCAATTTTGTGCCTAAAATATATTATGTTGCCACACTTAAATCTCTTACCATTCATCATTATGGAAAAATGGTCATAAACAAAAATAGCCACAAAGCATAATTTATTAGCACAGGTGTTTATTTTCCATTTTCTTCTCAATTTTTACCCAGATCTACACATGAATAATAAAAAGAACAACAACAAAAACAAAGTATAGCAAAATACTTGGTGCTCCTGAAAAAAGTCTGTATAAACTGAAGTCTTACACTAGAGGACAAAGAGTATGAACTGCATTGTCTAGTATAATACACACTTGTCTACAGAGTTTGGGAAAAGACAACCCTTGTATAAGCATGCCCTTCAGAGCTTTTCTCCCAGTAATTGGAACCTGAAGCTTGTCAAGAATTTCACTTGCTGAATGAAGAAAATAATACAGGGGCTGTTTTTGCATCTCAGGTATGCTTTTCTTCCTTTTAATACCTGCATTTTTGTCTTAAAGAGATGCGGGGAAAGAGTTGAGATAGTCTGGCACTGTTAAATGGTCACTATGCTTGGACATGTGACATTTGATGCAACTTCTTTTCAACATTTCTCTAGATGGAAAGTACATTTGTTCTTTAAATGTGTCTGCTAAATCATAGTGTTCTTTTCCATATTGACAAAAGACTGCTACAGTTTATATCAGGATCCTGTATATTGTGAATGTCTTCTATTCTTTTTCAACTTGGAAGCATTTTGTATCATAGATTTAAGTTTTAAAAATGGCTGTAAAATTAGGCAGATATATTTTGTACATCAGGCACACAGAAATTGTAGGTCAAATTATTTAAGGAATTATATCATGGAAGATATCCATGAAAAGATCTGATGTACCTAAAATGTTAAGTAGAAATACAAAATAGAGACAGTCAGTGGTGGCACATACCTTCAATCTCAGCATTCAGGGTGCAGAGACAGGTGGATCTCAGATTTCAAGACCAGCCTGGTCTATAGAGTAAGCACCACAAAAACCAGCGTTACACAGAGAAACCCTTTCTCCAGGGGGGAAAAAATGAGCCAAGATAAAACTGAAAGTATGTGCCTTTCATTGTAGAAAAAATAAAAATGAAAAATAAATAAATAAAAAGATAATATACTGAATTTCATATATGTAGTTGTGAGAGTCCAACTCTTGACTGTGATTAGATGTATATTATTAATGTGTATATTAAACTATGTATTAATGTAGAGCTATGATTTAATCAACAATAAAGATGATGCTTCTGTAATGAGATAATTCATTTTAATTACATTATTTGGAAACTAGTGCAACAAAGGAAGCTGATGTAACCAGTCTGAAATTTACAAATTAAAGCAGTCTAAACATACATTGTCATCAAAGGAAGAAGCATAGAAACCTCTCTGTCCTGCTCATCCATGCATATTTTGTCAGGAAGCGATGGAGAACTAACTCTACAGCAAGCAACATTAAAATAAGTTCTATTTACCAGGCGGTGGTGCATGCCTTTAATCCCAGCACTTGGGAGGTGGAGAGTTCCTTGTGAGTTCATGCTAGGCTAGTCTGGGTAACAGAGTAACTTTTGTGACAGGCTCCAAAGCTACACAGAGGAACCCTGTTTAAAAAAATCAAAAATCCAAAAACCAAAACCAAAAATAAAAGAAAGGGAAAGTTCATTTGTCACCATTAAAATTATCATTTTTAAAATACAGGAGAAGAAAAATTATTTCAGATTTGTTCTGCTGTGTATTACATGACCAGCATTAACTTAGAATGCAATGGGGAGGCAGAGTAGCAAGTATCATGTATTCTGAACTTTTACTATTGATGCTAATTACAACACTCACTAGAAAAGTTGATGAATACTAACATGTAGTTTTAACATCATTGTGCTGTAAGGAAGAAAGAACTATTCCTTTTTATCTAATGCTGAAAAAAGTTTAATGAGACTGTCGATATCCTAAAGTTAACAAATAACACAATCAGTATTTGGACCCAGTCAACCTGGTTTCATACTCAGCAATTTCAAAACTGCATTTAATAAATTTGGGGGAAGATTAAAGAAAGAAATATAAAATAAGAGGATTAAGAAAAAGATATCACCAGTTAAGAGACTATTGCTGTGATATAAATAAAGTAGTGTAGAGTTGTCTCAGGAGCACAATCAGTATCTATTGGGGAATACATACAAAGAAACACATGAGCTCCAGATCTGTAGAGATTTCCTTGGGAAGAAAGTGTCCCAGGCATGCAATGACTTGGAAGAACTAAGAGTCAATACTGAATACATAGTCTGGGTCTCTGACTAGTGAGCATGTTTTGGGGGTCTCAGTATCATTTAGATGAGTAATAAGAAGCAGTTGTTAGTAGCAATAACAGTTTCCTCTGAATTTACCTTCACACAGTTAAAACCTGATGTACACAGTGCTATATTTCAGTAGAGATACAGTACAGTGCATCTTCATGACTTTACACTAATTCTTTTATTGAGCAAACTCTGGCAGAAAGCAGTATATCTGTCAATATTTGAGGATAAGCTGAAGTAAGGCAAAATATCTTGATGCATGAAGCAAATAAAGCTGTGTTCTTTATGAGCATGTAGAAATCCTGTAGATTGTTCTGTGATTTTACTGTGTATAGGTTGACATAGATTTCATGCTGGCAAACATCACCAATAATATTTCATAAACAGTGTGAAAAAGTCTAGAGAATTGCATCCAGCTCCAAAAGCCACTTTAAGAATGACATCTATTTTCTTTATATTTTTCTTGATTATTTAGAAATTCAAATATACTTACAACAAACTATAATCATATTCATTTCCTTCCTCCAAGAACCCCTGTATTCCCAACATGTTCTCTTCCTAATGTCATGCCTTTTCCTTCTAAAGACTTATTTTCATTATTTTTATCAATGTGTAGGTATCTCTGTCTGCACAAGGAATATACATGTACATATACATACATACATATACAGGTACCTCTGGAGGATCCCAGAGGCATGAGATTCCCTGGAGCTGGAGCTATCACCATGTTGTGAGCAATGGGACATGACATAAGTGCTGTGAACTGAACTTCAATACTTCAGAAGGGCAGTGAGTGCCCTTAACTGCTGAACCATTTCTCCAAACCATTCTTTTTTATAACCCAATAAGAAACCAGAGTGTACTGTATGTGGGGCCTTTCAATAGAGCACTGGGTACTCACCAATATTAATACCCTCAAAAGAGAATAACTCTTTTTCTCCAGCAGTTTATAACTGTCAACAGTGCTTCAGTAAGAGTGGAGCCTGGAGACTACCTCCTCCACCTAAGCTGAAATTTAAGATGGCTTGCTCTTGTGTAGGTCTTATACAATAACAGAAGTTGCTGTATTTTCATATGTGAAGCAGCCATGCAATGTCTAGAAGTCAACATTTTTCAGTACTCCATCTCACCCTCAGACTTATACATTCCTTCTGTCACCTATTTTGTTTGGCTTCAGTGTGAATTATGCTGTACAATTTGTCTGTAAAGAAGGCAGAGAAATCAAATGCTCTGATACTAGGATACATGTATTGAGCAACACACATAACCTGTCTCATGAAGTAAGGGACACAAAAACTTAGAGGTCCTGTGGTCTTTTCTTGACCAAATAAACATAGGAAATAAGTCAAAAAACAAACAAACTTAAGCATAGCAAAACTGTGTTTCTTTTGGAAATAACATTTCCAAATGTTATTACTGTAAGTTATTGAGGCTCTTTGATTTATTTTAAGTGATAGATGTTACTAAACTGTATTAGTAAAGTATTTTCTACATTGGATCTTTATTTAATTATATTTATTTTTTATTATATTTATAATTATCAATTTAATTAGATTTATTTAAAAAATGTCTTACTTATTAGCCCAGCATTTAAGCTCATAATCCCCCTGTCTCATTCTTTAAAGTACTTGTATATCAGGCATTTACCAAATGACAAGTTTGGTTTGGGACTTATACAGAGAGTAAAAGGTATTAATTGTCTGATTCATTAAATCCCATTGATGGCTTTTTGTTGGAAAAAGAAATAGGACCTGAGAAAGAACCAAATATCTGCCAACTGCAGTAATTTGCAAGAGCCTACAATCTGAACAACTTTCTTTAATAACTCTGACAGGCATGAACAAGAGAACATTGGGTCAGTGAGCTGTTTGGCTATTGATGGATTACTGTTGGCAACTGTAGAGAGATACCTGAGGTGAAAAATGAGATGCAATTTAAAATACATACCTAAGTCCTGCCTGTGAGTCCTTTTCTCAAAACACATGCAAAATAGCCCTGTGAAGCAGTGCTCCTTTCCCATATCCAAATGTGCTTGTCAATACAGCTAAAGTACATTGTATATAATACCATGAAAATTTCAAAAGTTAGCTCAAGTCCCTTTTGGTTACTTAACTAACTATTCAATTCAGTATACAGTGATTATTTTTTTTAAATAAGTAAGCACAATATACTGTGAGTCGGAAATCATTATTTTATGATTCTGTATGAAAATTCTCAATAGAACAAAGGATTATATAATCTCAAGTATATTTTATTCTATAATTTGGATTAATCCATGTCAAGCAGACTACTTTTCCTGTTTTTGATACATTTTTCCCTACCATGATATAAAAAGAGATATATATCTTTTTCTTGTCTTCTGAAGACAAGAAGATTAAGGATATGTAGCTCAAGAGTGTTTCAATTGTGCAATACATATGTTTCTGACATTCAAAAATATTTCAATTGATTATTAGATCAGGGAAGTGTCACATTTCATATTAGAGGAAATAAAAAGGAATAAAGCTGGTGTAGGAAGTCCTTCTGCATAAGAGTTGCTTTAATTGTTTAATGAGTAAAGCTCTTTCAGTCGATGACCTGGCAGAATAGAGCAAGGCAGGCATTCCAAGCAGATAGAGGAAGAAAGAATGTGGAGTCATAGTGAACCCATGTAGCTGCCAAAAGACAGACACCCAAGAACTTTACCAATAAACCACAAGCCTCATAGTGAAATGTAAAATAATAGCAATGGGTGAATTTAAGATATGACTAGCTAGAAATAAGCTTAAGCTATTGGCCAAGCAGTATTGCAATAAATATAGTTTCTGTGTGATTATTTCAGGTTTGGGCGGCTGGGAAACAAACAAGCAGACTCCGTCAACAAAAGGTAGTATTCCTCAGCCACCATTTCAGGTAAAGAGTACTAGTTCTATTATTCCTAATAGTATTTTGTTATTTCTTGAATTCTTCATAGTTTTCTATTCAGATATAACTCATTGTTGTATCATATGTTATTTATCAATATGTCAGATCCTAATAATCTACATATCATATGCTACTTATCTATATCATATACTACTCATCACTCTATCAGATTCTACTTATACATGTATCTAAACTATATATATATACATATAATACACACATTTATTTTTGCTATGAACTGAGACTATAGTCTCAAACACTAACATACAGAATACAGTGTTCTATTATTGTAATAGACACATGTCTATATTTGAGATCACAACAAATATTCACAAATCATGAGACTATACTGGCAAAGCAACAAGGTACAAAATCTGACCAAAATTTGCATTAAGATGAGCAAATATGAACCCTGGATGATTTGTTAAGCAGATACACAAACACACACACACACACACACACACACATGTCTTGGCATATCTTGGCATATATGTGTATACATATACCAAGGCATCAGTTTGGGCATTTTTCTTCAATAATATTTTTCATGTTATTAAATATGTCTCCCAAGGAAAAGACTTTTTTTTTTAATCTGCGGTGATGATGGGGATTATAACAGAGCTCCAGTTTGCATGATCCTATAAGGTGTCTAAATTGACTCTCAGCCATAAAGTAAACATATCAAGAGAGACAAGCAAGGTGCTCCAATCTCTCTCCAGTGGTGTTTTCTGGATGTTTTACATTTTAAACACATCTTAGCACTTCACCACTGTGTTTTCACATACTCCTCCTGTCAGTAATGCCTTGGAATATTTACCTAGTCTCTGTACTTTTGCCATTTCGTTTTAGTTCTTGTAAGAGCTTCATGGGTGACATGGAAAAGTTCCACTGTCTTGACCATCATTCTCCTAAGTCCTAAGATTTATTTTGCTATGAATTATTATCTCCCCAATATCAAGTTATAATTTTTTTTTATTTTAAAGTTCATACTTTAGCTGTTTTTACCAATACAGACTTACAAAAAAAGTATTGAATTACTCAGAAAATTATTTGAGAATGTGAGATGCAACTGTATTTTGGTGTAATTACCTGATTTTTTAAAATTTAACTGGTAAAATATTTTTCTTTTTAAAATTGTTTAAACTAATAAACTATAATATAATTATATCATTTACCCCTCCTTCTTCCTGCAGTTCTTACTATGTGTTCTCTCTTTCTTTCTCTCAAATTTTTCTGTAATGGCTATCGTTATGTGTAGTGTGTGTGTGTGTGTGTGTGTGTGTGTGTGTGTGTGCGTGTCTGTCTCTCTGTATTTATGTATGTCTTGAATGTTTTATGATATCAACTAAACATATGGTAGGTCTATCTCAGTTGAGAAAATACCTCCATAAACTTGGCTGATAGGCAAGTCTGTGTGGCATTTTCTTGATGAATTATTGATGTGGGTGGGCCTAGTCCCAGCCTTGTGGGTGGTTGTGTTTTTGTGTGGCTGTTTCTGGGAGAAAAAGTGACATCTAAAGTCACCTTTAATACAAATTGATAGAAGTGAAGCAAAGTAGGAGTCCTCAAGATGTCTCAGTGTATTTAGGCAGAAGCCCAAGGAGAAAAGAGATTCCTTCAAGTTATGCCTGATTCTGTGTACTCAGGAATGCCCTATCTCCAACATAAAAAATCAATAAACAAATTCTATAAAAATTTCAAAAGGAATAAAGACATCTTTTAAAATCATATTTTATAGTTTTGTCACTGAAGCAGATAGTTAACATAGAATGCAATATATAAACAGAAGTATAGCAGGGAAAGTGCTCTTAGATATAATCACAAGTATGAAAGCCTGTGAAATTTGAAAATACTCTTCAAGTGACGAATAGCAAAGGGTTTGAAAATACAGAATGGATAATTTAGAAACTGCAACTCATGGTCAAAACTTGCTTCACAGCAGCTTCAGAACGACTAAACATTAACAATTCATCCAAAATTTGTGATTATATTTCAATATGAGATAGGAATACATATCTAAATACTGCAAAGACAAATAAATGATAGAAGACCCATATTCTAAATTTACGTATGTCAAAATTTTGAAGAGTAAATCCTAAAAGATTAAAAATAGGTCTGAGAATTTCTCAGTGGATAGAGGTGTTTACATCCAATCATAGAGATCTGAGATGTACCTGGAATCAAGATGTTAAAAGAGAAAACTATCTCCTTCAAGTTATCTTCTGGGCCAGATCTGTAGGATGTAGGGAGTGGCAGTTCACATCTGTTCCTTGCTGATGACTATTAATTTCAGTTCTTTTGTTTTTCTGTTTGGTTAGTTGAGTTTATGTCTTTCTTTCTTTTTTTTCTTTTTTATAAAAGTAGTTTATTGAGACAATAAAATAAAAGTGTTAATATCTTATTTGCTTAGTCAAAATTTTAATAGCTAGCCTTACAGAGAAAATTGCATTTAATAATCTAAGGTTTAACTTTTTAAGGAATAACCGTAGTTAATTATGGTAAGTTAATTTATGTTCTTACTTCAAAATGATTGTATCAATCTGATAGGTTATTATATACACTTATTTAAATATCATCATAATTTAGTTACAAGGATATGGCTTATGCATTGACACTCTTCTCAAGCTTAGAAATTTTTATTTCAATTTATATTAATTATATTTGTTTTTTGGCATATTTATACATGTATAAAATATATTCCTGAAAGAATGATCGTTGGGGCATTACAGCCACATTGCAATCTTGGACTCAGAAAAAGTTAAGGTTATCTACACTAGGCTTGTCACAATGGGTTATGGATGGGAGTTAGTCTATTTTGTACCTACAACTTCCTACTAAAGTACTGGTTTCAAAAAGATTCAAGAATAAAAGAAAGCATTGTCTGCAGCTTATGTATACATCTTGTCTATTTTGGAGCTCTGGTGGAGTTCCTGTACCTATCCAACATTGTTGGCAAATATCCATAACACATTGCTTTCTGCATCATCCTACAGCTTGATTGATTTATTTCCCAATCTTTCCTTTTGAACGTCACCTTTTCCTTCTCCTCAGGGAGGTTTTTGAAGCATTTGTAACACACTGAATGAGCCTTTCACAGGCAAGAAGTTCAGTAGGCTGAATTTTGTTTCTTCAATATAACACTATCAGATTTACAGAACTTTGTCAAGCTTGCTCTCTCTTTAGTTTGAATTTTACTTTGTGTAGTGGCCTATCTACTAAACTATATATGCATGAATATTCAACCAAACGACACATATTTGGCAAATGATATGGTCAATGCTGATTGTACATGGTAAAGGAAGACATATGACTTCTAAAAGTTACTCTCTGATGCCCTCACACTTCATGAAATTGTTGCACGCAGATCCACATCGGTCCTCAACAAATGCACATAAGGGAGTGACTTACTAATTACCAAATGCTCATATTTTTTCAATGACAATAAAAAATTCAAAGAATAACATTTTATCAAAGTATCAAGAATGACAGGAGTAGTGATTTCAAATAGGCTAAGTTTATAAAGAACTCTCACTCACATCTACCAAAGATCTCTCTCTTCATGTTCCCTTTTTCTTGTTACCTGTGACTCCCAGCCACATTCAGTGGTTGCTTTTTCCTTGACTGAGCAATCCTTTCACTGCTATAATGTATCTGGCAGTCCTCACCTGTTGCTTCAGCCACTTAGATCTCTTTCAGTAATAGAGGTAAGTGGTCAGTAATATAGACTTCAAATTTAGATTTTGTGGATTAAAAATTAGCTTAATTTCAACCTTGGAATATCACTTAGGTACTGTAACTTTCAAACAGCAAAGTATTTGTCCATATTTCAGAGAGCTGTGAGGAAGATGAAATGACTTTATCTTTGGGGATACTGAGAGCCCAGTCAAGTTGATAAGATCTTTGTCTAGCTCTGTCTTTTATATCATGTCAAGAAATGCACCTTACAGGCTGCTTCTTACATATGACTTTTATCAGGCCTTTTCTAACCCAATCTGAAATAGACTCTTCATTCATCACTTCCTTAATGTTCTCTGAAAAAACAGGTTTTGTTTATAAGAAACAAAGCTTTATACTAATTTACTTGTTTGTTATCTGCCTTATTTTGTAGAATACAATTTGTATCAGCATTTGGGTTCCGATATTGTATCTGGGTCTATGACCTGTTAGTCACATAATAAAGATGCACTAGAATTGGGGAAAGAGGAACTGAGACACACAGAGAGAGATTTCAAATAGAAAATGAACCATTAACATTTTTTGCTATTTTGTTCTATTCATTATTCCACTAAATATTTATGACAACAGGGAAAACAAGAAAAATCACACAATTTCCTGATTCATGTTTCCCTTTCTCTTTTCAAATTTCTTTCCTCAAATTATGTACATACTTGAAAAATTTTGTACCTTAGTTATGTGACTTCTTATCCTAAAACAACCAGTTTCTTCCTTGGGAGAAAATCTCTAAAATGTCTCAACAATACCAGGTATGGATTCTTAGAAGAATCCTATGACATTTAGGAGGAAGACTCCTTGGGTTTTACAAATCTGGCTAGAATAAGGATTATTTTAGATTACAATGAAATGCACAATGCATTATATAAGAGTAGAAAGTCAGGCAGTTGTGGCTCATGCATTTGATCCGAACACTTAGGAGGTAGAGGCAGGTGGATCTCTGTGAATCTGAGGCCAGCCTGGTCTATAAAACCTAGTTCAATGACAGGCCCCAAAGATACAGAGAAAACTTGTCAAAAAAAAGTAGACTCCAAAAATATTCAGATTTACCTGGATGTCAAACTAGATCTATTTGCTGTTGGTGTCTCCAATTTCATGCTTAAACACCTCTCACTGTGAATAATAATAACTTGGCTGAACTGACTGCTTCAATAATCATTTATGGTTTGAACCCTGTTTCTTGAAAACAGAATTTTCCAGTGTTCATTAATTATAAAAGAAAAACAAAAAAGCTAGGCAGTAAGTATGGATTTGGCATTGTGCATTCTGACAAAGCTCCCTGCTGCCACTTGCTATGCTCAGTGTGTTTCTCTGGACTCTGCTGTATATGAGAACATGCATATTTTTTGAACCGAAACTCTAGTTTGTCTGATGTAATTTACAGTTCTTTGTAGCATCTCATTGAAGCATTTAGCTAGATAGACATGGTCCTGAAAAATAAAGTGATCTGAGGATAAGAAAAGAAGTGGCAGCTGTGGCTAAGAACCATGTTTATTATTCCTGGGCTATGTTGGTGCTTTTCATGTTTCCTCATAGAGAATTACTCATATTTGTAACACATATGTATGGGTGTGAGAGAGTTTTTCTGTGAGAGGGTATAGGTATGTACATGCCTCAGCATGCTTGTGGAAGTCAGAGAGAAGTCTCTTGTGTTGTCCTCAACTTCTATCCTGCTTGACACTGACTTTTATGGCATTCACTGTTGCATATGATTGATTAGTGGTTCATGACCTTCTAGAGAATCTCCTGACTCTACATTGTACATCATCTTAGGGTCATTAGGACCATGGATACAATCTACCATGCAAGCTTTATGTGGGTTCTACGGATCAGAGCTCAAGTCCTCACATATCTGAATCATCATTTTACACAATGAAGAATCTCTTTAGTTTAATGGTGTCAAAATTTTTATTATTATTTTTTTATTATTGAAGACAACTTTAAGTTCAAATATATTTCGTTCATATTCTTTCCGTTCTCCATGTTCCTCCAGATACTCTCCACCTACATACCCACACAAGTGCTTTCAGAAAAACAAACTAAAGAAAAAAAACAATAAAATAACAAACCCACAAAACCAAGAAAACAAAATAAAGTCACACATCACCAAGAAAGTAAAACACCAAATTTAACCAAATAAAGGCACACCAAGAAGGAGGCAGTCTATTAATTGTTGGTCAACTACTCCTCTACCTATCCTGGAGTAGTGGATATATCCAACATCACTCTACTGGAAAAAAATGGATTTCCCCTCTCCCAAGCAGGTATAATGACAGTTTAGTTGTTAACCTTTACTGCTGAGGCTAGGATTTCACTCATTCAGTCATTCAAGCTTTTTAAAAATATAACAAGAGTAAAATCAAAGCTAGTGTATCAAAGTTGGACAAACCAGGTTAACAGGAAAAGAAGATCCCAAAAGAAGGTACATGAATCTGAGACACACTTATGTGAATACTCAGGAGTCCCATAAAAACACTAAGTTGAAAATCATAATGCATGTTCACACAGCATTGTGCAAACTATGAAGGTTCTATGCATTTTACTTTAGACTCTGAGTACATATGAATTTTGTGTGTGTTGATTTAAAAGACTTTGTTTTCTTGATGTTCTCTATCCCCGCTGACTCTTCCAATTCTTTCCACCTCCTCTCTATGGTGTTTTTTGTGCTCTCAAGGGAAGAATTTCATGGAAACATCCCGATTAATGCTAAATGTTTCAAGGTCTTTCACTTTTCATGCAGTGTCTGGCTATGGGTCTCTATATTTGTTGCCATGAAGGGGGAAGGTTATCTGATGATAACCAAACACAGTACTGATCTGTGAGTATATGAGACTATCATTAGGAGTAATTTTTCCCACTGTATTTTATTTCCATTTTTTACACCAGTATTTATTGCTTTTCTTCTGTAGGTCTTTGGGCTATCTAGTATCAGGTTATTGGTCACCCTAGAAGTGTTGGGTATGGGTTCATCCATGACTTGGGCCTTAAGTCAAATCAATTATTTCTTGGCTACTTCCACAGGCTTTGTGCCACCATTGTCCTAGAATATCTTGCAGGTAGGGCATCATTATAAATAAAGGGTTTATGACTGGTTTATTGTCTTTCTCTTTTGAGAATTGGTATTTAGAGTAAATTCCTATTCAATGGTTTTGGAATGTAGAGGTGATGGCTCTATGTAGTCATGGATTTGATCCTTAATGAATTGCATAGGTATTATCTTCAGCAATGGAGATTTATGGTAAGTTTGTGGAAAATAACTGTAGTCTTGATAAAAGCCTGGATAGTTTATTACATTTATGTAATTAGTTATTTGAGCAGAAAAGCAATTGTACAAAAAACACAGAACTCTTATAGAAGTCTTATGGCAACTTCTGGAAAACAGTTCTTTTCTACCAGCATGTGGATTCTAGGTATCAAACTCAGGTTATCATACTTGACAGCAAGGAGCTTTACCCAGAGTCATCTCCCTAGCCCTCAAGAATAAATTTTATTTTTACTGTGTTCTGAATTAGGAAGATATATCATTGCCCCATGATCACTTGTTTGGATGATCCATCAAGAATTGGATAGCCACTTCTGAGACCCTACGTTTGATTCCCAGTATGCATATTGCGGCTCAAAACTGTCCATAGCTTCAATTTTAGGAAATCCAACACCCTCCTCCTCTAGATTCTGTGTGCAGTAGGAATGTATGGGTAGCACAGAAACTCATGTCAGTAAATCACCCAGACATGAAATTAAAATTAAGGAGAATGTTTAAAATATTCTTTAGTTTGTTAAATTTTATTTCAGGGTGGATAATATCTCAGTTATTGTGTTAATAAAGCTAATAAAATTCCAGGTTGTCCAGAAGCCACACAATGACTCACCATAATCTCAGGTGTATTTTCTTGTACAATCAAACAGATAGATATACATAGCTGATGTAGAAATGTGATGCTATTGGACAGATAGGCTTGTGAAGCATGCTTATTTCAAACATGGATAAGCAAATGAAAGTTTTTGCAGGGAGTAAAATCATCTAAGTCTGCTTTACTTGGAGTTCATTGTCCCAGGTAAGCATGTCAGAGAGTAAACACTCAGTACCCCAATAATTCAAAACACATACAGACTCAGAAAATGGACACTCTCTTCATTTATTTGCAAGAAGAAGCAAAAATGTAAATGACTTCTTTGATCTTCTAAGAATGCTTTCTCAGTGAGAGAGGAAACTCAATGGACCTCTTTTGTAACTATATAGACTTTGACCAGTTGACACATATCTTATAAATCAGAGCAAAAACCTACTTTGTTTTATTCTAAAGAATACTACTTTCCACCCTGAATAAAAGTTAGTCAACACAACTCTGCAGCATCCCCACCTATAAAGTCAGAGTCTCAAGACCCAGTAATACCACTTTTGGGCATATATCCAAAAGATGCACAATTGTGCCACAAGGACATATGCTCAACTATGTTTATAGCAGCATTGTTTGTCATAGCCAGAACCTGAAAACAGCCTAAATGCCGCTTGACCAAAGAATGGATACAAAAATGTAGTACATTTACACAATAGAGTACTACACAGCAGAAAAAAAGTAATGACATCTTGAAAATTGCAGGAAAATGGATGGAGCTAGAATACATTATTTTGAGTGAGGTAACACAGACACAGAAAGACAATTTTCATATTACTTACTCATAAGTAGTTTTAAACATAAAGCAAAGAAAGCCAGCCTGTAAATCACAATCCCAGAGAATTTAGACAATACTGAGGACACTAAGAGAGACTTACATAGATCTAATCTACATGGGAAGTAGAAAAATACCTGATCTCCTGAGTAAATTGGGAGCAAGGGGACCTTAGTAGAGGGTTGAAGGTGAAGGGAGAGGCAGGGAGGGAAGCAGAGAAAAATGTGGAGCTCAATAAAAATCAATAAAAACCTTAAAAATGTCAGAGCAGGTCTTCAACAGTTATGGACAAGAATGAACAGTAAAGTAGACTGACTGAGGTACAGATAGGTCAGACCATTTGTTGGACTGATGTTGTTGCAGGAGAACAAAGCTTATTTCCTGTTTTGTAAATTGTATCGGAATCTGCCTATCTTGTTTTCCTATCTCACAGACCTTGAAAATAGGATTTTTTTCCTTTTAAAATGATTTGCAAAATGTAACATTAAACTTAGCATAAAAGAGTAACATAAGATTGAACTCAATCAACATTTCTGCCTCCTAAAATTATTTCATATCTGGCATTTTCATACTCATCTGTTTTGTCTTGTGACAGCTATAACCCCCTAAGACACTGAGTCCATTTATCTCTCTAACATTATATTTTTATTTTAAATATCAAGGTAGTTCCCTCTGCCCTCTTCGTTTCATCTGCTGTCCTTGCCATGTCTTTATTCTTTTGGTTGCATTTTTTTAATATTTAGAATTTCATTACATGTAAGTTGCTAAAGTTCAGAGCATTTGTTTATATTAAAATTTTCTATCAAATCTAGCTTGCCACTCATTCTCAAGGTCTCTTAATGTGGTTAGATTTTTATGCCCTACAGTGGAACTCATAACTGTTGCAAGACAGTACCTTGTAGTCTTTCTAAACTTAAATGGACCATATAGAAGAGAACTGAAACTTGAAGTCTAGCTCATGTTGTCTATGCAAAGATTATTTCATTGTTTTTCTTTTGTTTGCTTTAATTTTGGTGAATTTACAGTTCACTTCAGTAATATTTTGTAAATATATCATGAGTCATGTATGTACTTAAAGTTTAAGATTCAAGAGACTTCCTGATTTAGGTAAAACACAAGAAAGTGAGACTATACAATGAAAGGCGTAATGACTTCAGTTTCATTTCAAGTGCAGTAAGTTACACGCGCACGCGCGCACACACACACACACACACACACACACACACACCAATTTTTTTTCTGTTGTGAGAAAAGCTTCCTAAGATTAACCCATAAATGAGAGGCATATACGAGAAGCCATTTTCAAAGCAAAAGCAGAGGAGTCAGGCAATGAAAAGGAACGCCTTGTGCATGGAACTGGAGGCAGCTCCAATACTCATCAGTATAAAGAAGTAGGACGGCTCACTGTATGACCATTATATATAGTCAAATCCATTGAGTAGAGCAGAAAAAACGGCCTGAGCACTTGATGTGAAACAGTAATTAATTAGTTTTCTTGATTTAATGTCTTTTATTGCTAAGATGAGACAAAAATTTGTGCTGCTGGCTAGTCTAGAAAAAGACACAAGAATTTAGGAGAGTTTTAAAGTATACCCTTTCATAGTGTAAGAGAGAATAGATGTCATTATTCTACAGAGAAATCTGGACTTACAGACTGTCTCATCCTCAGGAGTGAAAGGAAATTAAGTCTTTGAAATATCTCAATGCAGTGAGAAATTAATGCCAGTGATTCATGTCACTATACCCTCTCCTTCATTATTTAATTTTCTCTTCAGTTTGACAAAATGCCTAGTGGAAACAACTTAAGGAAGAAAAGGTTTAGTTTAGCTTACAGTTTGTGGATGCACTTCCCCATTGCGGAAAGGGGATAGTGTCTTAGAGCTTCTATTGCTGTGAAGAGAAAACATTGAGCATGGCAACTCTTATAAGGAAAACATTTAATTGAGGTCATGGCTTAAAGTTCAGAGATTCAGTCCTTTATCATCATGATGGGGAACATCGAACCATGCATGCAGATGTGGTACTTGCTACATCTTGATTAGAAGGCAAAATGAAATGGTCTGAGTGTTAAACTGAGTGGCGTTTGAGCAAAAGCAACCTCAGAGCACACTCCCACAGTGACAAAAGCCCTCTAATGAAGATACGTCTTATTTATCTACTTCACACCTTTTTGAACACCTACTTCAACAAATCCACACCTCCTAATAGTGTACTTCCTTTGGGGACCATCTTCTTTCAAACAACTATAGTTCACTACATGGCTTCCAAATGTTTGTTACCACTTGCTAACACAGTAAGTACAACTTCAAAAGGCCCTATGGTCTATCACAGTCGCAAATAATATGTTTCAAAGTAAAACTTAAAAGTTTCTTCAGAGATTCATGCACTCTCTGTATTCCCCTATTAAATAAAAATTACAAAATCAGGACAAATACTTACAACATATAATGTCACAGAATATCCAATTACCATTCTAAAGCATAGGGAATGGAGAATAGTGAGGAAATGCTAGACCAAAGAAAAACAAAAACCAACTGGGCAAACTCTAAACTCTGCATCTCCATGTCTCATGTCTAAGTACCACAAATCTCCAATTCTTTTCAGCTTTGTTGACTCCAACATACTCTTTCTCTTGGGTTCTTTCCTTTTGTGTTAGCAGCTTTTCTCTCCATGTAGCCCATGGCTCTGGCATGTAGAACATCTTGGGTTCTCCAAGGCAAACCAAGACTCAACTTTATATAATGACTCTTTAGGCCTTCTTTCTGGGATATCTCTGAAACAGGGTGGACTTCAGTTGTTTTTCTTTAGTCTCAGAAGCAACAAATTCCATAGCCTCCTTTTTCTATCCTTAACTCCAGAACTATGTGGCTGAAGTTGCCAATTTCTGCTGCTTGCTGGGGGAAAAGCTCTGTTTGTTTAATACATAGATTTGCTTCCTACATCTTTACCCTCTTTCTGTCCTTCACTTCCTAAGCTTGATTGTTCTAAATCTGGTTCTTTAAAACAGGCTGCCTTCAAACTGAAAGATCCACAAGCCTCTGCATTCCCAATCAGGAACTAAAGATGTGCATCATTTAAACTTTTCATTAGTTCCTTTTCACAATTTGGAAATTGACTAGGTGAGGTCTTGCTTGCCCTGAGATCACCATTCCTTTATTCCATTTCTTAATCAATTTATTTCCTCATACCCAGGATTTTATACTGTTCTATTTCCTGGTGCTTTTTCTCGATTGGTATATTTTGTATTTTTATTTGCTTAGCTAGCTCCATTTCATTATAAATTTCTATTACAGTTATCACTAATAATATCACAAAAGAGGCTTCATCCCAGAGATGCAGGGCTGGTTCAACATACGCAAATCCATCATATAAATAAACTGAAAGAAAAAAACCATATGATCGTCTTATTAGATGCTGAAAAAGCACTTGACAAAATCCAACATCCCTTTATGATAAAGGTGTTGGAGAGATTGGGGATACAAGGATCATACCTAAATATAATAAAAGCTATTTACAGCAAGCCGACAGCTAACATCAAACTGAAAGGAGGGGAACTCAAAGCCTTTCCATTGAAATCAGGAACAAGACAAGGCTGTCCACTCTCCCCATACCTCTTCAATATAGTGCTAGAAGTTCTAGCAGTAGCAATAAGACAACATAAGGGGATCAAGGGGATTCGAATTGGAAAGGATGAAGTTAAACTCTCGTTATTTTCAGATGATATTATAGTATACATGAGCGACCCCAAAAACTCTACCAAAGAACTCCTACAGCTGATAAACACCTTTAGTAATGTGGCAGGATACAAGATCAACTCCAAAAAATCAGTTGCCCTCCTTTACACAAAGAATAAAGAAGCAGGGAGGGAAATCAGAGAAAATTCACCTTTCATGATAGCCACAAATAGCATAAAATACCTTGGGATAACTCTGACCAAGGAAGTGAAAGACCTATTTGGCAAGAACTTTAAGTCTTTGAAGAAAGAAATTGAGGAGGATACCAGAAAATGGAAAGATCTCCCTTGCTCTTGGATTGGGAGGATCAACATAGTAAAAATGGCAATTCTACCAAGAGCAATCTATAGATTCAATGCAATCCCCATCAAAATCCCATCAAACTTCTTCACAGACCTTGAGAGAATAATAATTAATTTTATATGGAAAAACAAAAAACCCAGGATAGCTAAAACAATCTTATATAATAAAGGAACTTCTGGAGGTAAAACCATCCCTGACTTCAAACTCTATTACACAGCTACAGTATTGAAAACAGCTTGGTATTGGCATAAGAACAGAGAAGTCGACCTATGGAATCGAATAGAAGACCCAGATATTAACCCACAAACCTATGAACACTTGATTTTTGAAAAGGGGGCTAAAGGTATACAATGGAAGAAGGAAAGCATCTTTAACAAATGGTGCTGGCATAACTGGATGTCAACCTGTAGAAGAATGAAAGTAGATCCATATCTATCACCATGCACAAAAATCAAGTCCAAATGGATTAAAGCCCTCAACACTAATCTGACCACTTTGAACCAGATAGAAGAGAAAGTGGGAAGTAGTCTACAAGACATAGGCACAGGAGACCACTTCCTAGGTAGAACCCCAGTAGCACAGACAATAAGAGAATCAATGAATAAATGGGACCTCCTGAAACTGAGAAGCTTCTGTAAAGCAAAGGACACTGTCAGTAAGACAAAAAGACTACCTTCGGACTGGGAGAAGATCTTCACAGATCTCAGCAGATAAAGGCCTGATCTCCAAAATATACAAAGTACTCAAGAAACTAGACACCAAAACTCTAATTAACCCAATTAAAAAGTTGGGTGCTGGTCTGAACAGAGAATTCTCAACAGAAGAACTTCGAATGGCCAAAAGACACTTAAGGTCATGCTCAACCTCCTTAGCGATCAGGGAAATGCAAATCAAAACAAGTATGAGATACCATTTTACACTGGTCAGATTAGCTAAAGTCAAAAACACCAATGATAGCCTATGCTGGAGAGGATGTGGAGAGAGTTGAACTCTCA
This sequence comes from Myodes glareolus, assembly GCF_982192425.1. NCBI lineage: Eukaryota > Metazoa > Chordata > Mammalia > Rodentia > Cricetidae > Myodes > Myodes glareolus. Next base: position 35,827,703 of record NC_142031.1, on the reverse strand, counting down.
TCCATTGTTGGTGGGAATGCAAACTTGTACAGCCACTGTGGAAATCAGTGTGGCGGTTTTTCAGGAAACTGGGAGTCAACCTCCCTCAAGACCCAGCAATTCCACTCTTGGGAATATACCCAAGAGATGCCCTATCATACCACATAAGCATGTGTTCAACTATGTTCATAGCAGCACTATTTATAATAGCCAGAACCTGGAAACAACCTAGGTGCCCCTCAATAGAAGAATGGTTAAAGAAGGTGTGGAACATATATACACTAGAGTTTTACTCAGCGGTAAAAAACAATGACATCTTGAATTTTGCATGCAAATGGATGGACATAGAAAACGCTTTACTGAGTAAGGTAAGCCAGACCCAAAAAGAGGAATATGGTATGTATTCACTCATAAGTGGATTCTAACCATAATTAAAGGTCTTTGAGCCTATTATTCGTGATCCTAGAGAAGCTAAATAAGAAGGTGAACCTGAAGAAAATCATGTAGTTATCCTCCTGGAGATTGGAAATAGACAAGAGTCCCAGGTAACCTCAGGTGCATGTGGGGGTGGAAGGGTTGTTGGAAGGGGAGAGGGTTAGAGAGAAGGGAGAAGGGGAAGAATGGGGAAAGCTTGGGGGACTGAGATGGGGGGGAGGGAGGAAGGATGGATATGGGATCAGGGAAGAATATATCTCAACTAGGGGAGTCATTTTATGTTTTGCAAGAAACTTGATTATAAATGGGATCCCAGATCCAAGGAGAGATCCCCGGATTGTTCTCTGGACAAAGGAGAGTGTGCCTGAACCGCCTTGGGCCATAACCATACTGATGAATATTTTGCTTATCACAATAGAACCTTCATCTGGCGATGGATGGAGATAGAGACAGAGACCCACATTGGAACACTGGACTTAACTCCCTAGGTCCAAAGGAGAAGCAGAAGGAAAGAGAACGTGAGCAAAGAAGGCAAGACCAGAGAGAACCTTCATTCGACGATGGATGGCGATACAGATGAAGACCCACATTGGAGCACCGGACTGAGCCCCCCAAGGTCCAAATGAGGAGTAGAAGGAGGAAGAACATGAAAAAGGAAATCAGGACCGCGAGGGGTGCGATCACCCACTGATACAAGGGAACTGATCTAATGAGAGTTCACCAAGGCCAGTTGGACTGGGACTGAATGAGCACGTGATCCAACCAGATTCTCTGAATGTGCCCAGATTCTGAGAATGCGGCTGGCCTGGAGTCTTTCTGAAAAGCCATTGACAATGACACTGGGACTTGTTTCCTCTGCATATACTGGATTTTTTGGGATCCAGTCTGTTTGGATACTCACCTTCCTGGACCTGGAGGGAGTGGGGAGGAACTTGAACTACCCACAGGGCAGGAAAGCGTGACTGCTCTTAGGGATTGAGAGGGAGGAGGAGAGGGAGTGGGGGGAGTGGGAGGGTGTTGGGAGGGGGGCGGAAATGGAAACTTTTATAATTTAATAAACTTTGAAAAAAAACCGAAAAAACAAAAAAAGTAATTAAAAAAAAAACGGACTTTCCAGAATATGGATAGATAAACAGTAATGGTTGTGAGATAAGAGACTGTGATTAAAAACAGATACTTGAACATCTTCAGTATATGGGTTACAAAATAATAAGAAAATAATTGAGAGCCCATTATTAGCAGAATCATTCACCATCCACCACCACAATGGTCCATTTATATCTCATTCTTCATCTAGTGAGAATCTTGGCGAATTGGATAAACAAAGGAAATATTTTCCACAGTTATTACCCATTACTAAATACATTTCAGAGAGTTTATATAACCCCATCCCACCAAAACATGGCATTGCAAGTCAAGAATTGCTAGTGGATTAAATTTTGTGCTCATTCACATAATATTTAGTGAGAATCTAGTCCATATGACATGAAAACTATTTATGAAAAACTGGTCTTAATACCTGGCATTAAGGACTAAAAGAAACAAAAAACATAATAATATCAAGAGAATTTGAATGAAACTGAGAAGAGAATAGTGGGAAGTGAAGTTTAATGACAAGAATTTAACAGCAACCAACAGACGACTAGATACTGTGAGGTCAAATAAACAACAAAGCTCATGAAGAAACAGATAATGGAGTTAGTGTCAAAATGTAGCAAAAACTAATGACTAAGAAATAAAAATAATAATGGATTAAGAAACAGGTCATTAAATTAATTTAAAGTAAGGTCATTTCATAACAAAATTGTGCCAGATGATTTTTTTCTACATTTCTAAACATTTGAACAACAAGCAATTGAAATTTGTGCCTGTCACAAGATCCTCATATGTTGTACATACCGTCTTTTATTAAGGTTGAGGCAGATAAATTCTACTGTGTATCTTTTTAGGTTAATAATGAATATGCCTATATTATTTGAATTTCATATATTCTTGTACAACAAATATTTCATTCATTGTAACATCTGGAAAAATAACCTCTGTGCAATATCTCGATTGTTCATTATCATTGCATAAAATAACTAATCTTTTAATCAGATTCACGTTGCAATAATTTGTTATTTTTTCCACTCTTTAAACCAATGTAACAGAAAAGCCAGGAAGTGATTACCTCTAAAATACTCTAATTTTTACTTATTTTTAGAGACATCCTAAAGGTCTTGCTCTTCCAATGCTCCATCAGGCCTCACTTGTATTGTCATGAAAGTACCAAGCTCACCCCTTGTTTCCTCCCACTCCTCACAGACCTGGTATTCTTAGACCTACAGCCTCAACAGTCTAGTGAAATAATGATTCAGGTATGTGGTTCTTTTCCCTAAATGTATTTCCTTTCTGGGAGTCAGTTTCAATTTGAATTTTCTCGCTCATTCTGTGCTTTGATTGTCTTGGTAGGAACAGTATGTTTTGGCTCTAGAGAAAAACACCATTCTCTCTAGTGTACACAGGCTGCATGTTGATTTGTCCTTTATAGAAATAAGCTATATTTTGCTTGCAGCAGATAGACTAAGCGTTTTGATTTATGCAAATAAGCTACTTCAAATACATAAAACATAAGATATTGACCTCAATTCATCACTAGCGCATTTTCAGTGTAAAAGAAAAAAATACAGAACCATGCTAATTTTCGCTTTAATTTCTTTTACAAGCCACATTTCTTTCCTGTCATTAGCTGCATTTATTCACAATGATGGCAGACTGTTTACATTCAAGTAGCAGGAATACTTAAAATATAAACCAATTTTCAAAACCTTTTGCTAATTTTTTGAGGATTAAATGCTATAAGTACACCAGAGGCAACAAAATTATTATAGCTATTATACAAAATAGAAACATGTAGCTTACATCTTTCCCAATTAAAAATAGAATAAAATTCCATCATAGTTTCCCACTAAGAATAATGTTAATGTTATCAAATGGTCCTGATGTGTGTCAGCAATTTATATGCTCCATCTTGCTTAGAAGAATTTTATGCAGCAATTATGATATCCTCCTGTTAGCCTAAATTCTGATTCTTGGAAAGAACTTTGAAAGTTTGCCACAATGAAGAAAATGAACACAGATGAGAAGCTTATTTATCAGATTTTTTCAAGCAGCTATTTGAGTATACTTGACCAAAAAATTTATTTCAAATTTAAGAGTTTGGAGTGCTTGTGTTTACTGGGTGCTAGAAGGCTGTCATTCAGCCTCTACCGCATTGTACTGGCAGGGCAGCATTATAGCCTTAATGACTAATCGCATTTACGCCTTTTTCTCTCCACAGCCTTATAGCACTATCCCGCACCTTAGAAGCTAACCAGCATGGAGAGCATTTCTTGGTCTGTTGAATATTAATTTTATTATGTCCTACAGCCAAACTATAAGACATTTTCAAAAAGTCCATGATATCATTATGTTTACAGTTGAATAATTATGAAATGGATGTGTGCAGCATATTTTTATCATCCACTCAGGAATTGATGAACATCTAGGTAGAAGGTAGACTCTGTTCCATAGCTGTTGTGAATAAAAAAAGCAATGAACAGAGATGTGCAAATATCTCTGTAGCATGTAGGGGTGGGAATACACAACAGAGCAAAAGCAATTACTTGATGTCTGGGAAGTAGAACACAGAAGAGAACAGATTCTCAAGTCTTTGAGGGATTAGCTTTTGAATGCTGTGATACATTTTTTTGACTGATGACTTATCTTGGAGGACAGAGCTCACTGTTTGTGGGTGCACGTCTGGCCTGGTGATCTTCAGTGATAAAAGAAAACTGAGAAAACCACTGAGAGAAAACGGTAAACAGCAGTCCTTCCTGACTTTTAAATAATTTTCTGCTTCCATGTTCTGTGCTACTTAAGTTCATACCTTGACTTGTCTCAATGATGTAGACTGTTACCTGGAAGTGTAGGTGAAATAAACCGTTTCCTCCCCAAGTTGGTTTATAGTCAGAGTGTATTTTAACAATAGAATTCCTAACAAGACAGGTGAGATCCCCTTTGACCTGAGATATCATACATACTTCTTTATATAGTTTTGAGACTGGACACTGCTGGGAAGCATGTAGCAGAGTTGATTTTGGTGGCCCGTACGGGGATCTGGAGACCCCCACCCAGGGACCACCGACCCACCTTCGGGAGGTAAGCTGGCCAGCCTTTTATTTTTGTCACGTCTGATTGTCTGTTTGTCGACTGTGCTGCGTTCTGTATACCTCAGCTGGGTGTCTTGTATTTGGCGGGACAGAGAAGGAGTTGACGAACTCGGACTTCTCCCCCGCAACCCTGGAAGACGTTCCAAGGGTGTCTGGGGCCCGATATTCCAGGGCCCATCTGTCGGAATCCGTACCCCGGATCGGACTCTTCAGAGCCCCACCTTTGTCTGAGGGGTACGTGATCCTTCTGGGAGGCAAGGGATCCGGACCCTCATCTACGTCTCCATCTGAGTTTTTGCTTTCGGTTTTGCGCCGGAGCCGCGCTGCGAAAATTGTCTGTGTTTGTCTCTGCGTCCTTTTTGTCTGTTTCACGTCTACGGCAATTTCATTGGAAATTATGGGGCAATCCATAACTACCCCTTTGAGTCTCACCTTACAGCACTGGAGAGATGTTCAGGACACGGCTAATAACCAGTCCGTGGAGGTCCATAAAAAGAAATGGGTCATTTTCTGTTCCTCTGAATGGCCAACTTTCAACGTCGGCTGGCCACGAGATGGAACCTTTAACCTTGATGTTATTTTACAGGTAAAAGCCAAGGTGATGAACCCAGACCCACATGGGCACCCCGATCAGGTGGCCTACATTGTGACCTGGGAAGCCTTGGCCTACGACCCACCTCCTTCGGTCAAACCTTTTGTTCTCCCTAAGCCATTCTTAAAAGAACCTTCTGCCCCTACCCTTCCTCCTCCCCTCCTCCCAACCCCGGCTAAACCACATACTCAATCTTCTCTTTACCCGGTTCACACCAAGCCTTTGCAGCCTGGAGGGAACAACAAAAGGACCCCAATGGCAAGGACGGTCCTGCCTCCTGGAGATGAATTATTAATGGACCTATTGGACGAACAACCCCCGCCATACCAAGGACCTGCTCCACCAGAGGAAGCTGCCCCGACTGCGGCGGCCCCGGACCCCATACCCCCAGCCACGTCCCCGGACCCCGCACCTCCAGCCACGTCCCCAATGGCTGGACGACTGCGCGGACGCTGGGAACCTCCCCCAGATTCCACCTCACAGGCTTTCCCCCTCTGGATAGGGCCAAATGGCCAACCTCAATACTGGCCATTCTCAGCCTCCGATCTTTATAACTGGAAACATAATAACCCTCCTTTTTCCAAGGACCCCACCATGCTAACCTCTCTTATTGAATCTATTTTGGTTACTCACCAGCCCACGTGGGATGATTGCCAGCAATTATTACAGGCTTTATTAACCAGCGAGGAAAAGCAGCAAGTCTTTCTGGAGGCTCGTAAGAGGGTGCCGGGTGACAATGGCTGCCCCACGCAGCTGCCGAATGAAATCGATGCTGCTTTCCCCTTGGAACGCCCAAATTGGGATTTCACCACACTTGAAGGTAGGAACCACCTACGTCTCTATCGCCAGTTGCTCATAGCAGGTCTCCATGGGGCTGCCAGACGACCCACCAATTTGGCTCAGGTAAAGCAGGTCATTCAGGGTCTTGAGGAGTCCCCCTCCGCCTTCCTAGAGCGACTCAAGGAAGCTTACCGTATATATACTCCCTATGATCCCGAGGATCCTGGATGTAACCTTGCCATGTCTTTTATTTGGCAATCAGCACCAGATATTAGAAAGAAATTAGAAAGGATGGATAACCTCAAGGAAAGTACCTTACAGGATTTACTTAAGGAAGCAGAGCGGATATTTAACAAGAGGGAGACTCAGGAAGAGAGAGAGGAGAGACTTAGAAAGGAAGCAGAGAAAAGAGAAGATATTAGGGACCGTAAGAGGAATAAGGAAATGAGCAAGTTGCTAGCCACCGTAGTCTCAGGACAGCGGCAGGATAGACAGGAGGGAGACAAAAAGGGGCCCAGATTGGACCACGATCAATGCGCATATTGCAAAGAAAAAGGCCATTGGGCCAGAGATTGCCCAAAGCGCCCTAAAGGACCCCGCAAACCCCGGCCTCAGGCCTCCCTTTTGTCCCTGGAAGAAGACTAGGGAAGTCGGGGTCAGGAGCCCCCCCTGAACCCAGGATAACCCTTGATGTTGGGGGGCATCCAGTCACCTTCCTCGTGGACACCGGCGCTCAACACTCAGTGTTGACCCAGCCTACGGGGCCACTGAGTGACAGGTCAGCTTGGGTCCAGGGAGCCACCGGAGGAAAACGTTACCGATGGACTACGGACCGGAAAGTGCTACTGGCTACTGGTAAGGTGACTCATTCCTTTTTGCATGTGCCTGATTGCCCCTACCCGCTATTGGGCAGAGATCTTCTCACTAAATTGAGAGCACAAATACATTTTGAGGAAGCAGTGGCTCACGTTACAGGCCCCCAAGGGGAGCCCCTCCATGTTCTAACCCTCAATTTGGAAGATGAATACAAGCTATATGAGCCAGGAGAACATGAGGAACCCCAAAAATTGACCACCAAGTTTTGGCTAAAAGAATTTCCCCAGGCTTGGGCCGAAACCGGGGGCATGGGCTTGGCAATTCGGCAACCCCCTTTGATCATCGCTTTAAAGACCACGGCTACTCCCGTGTCAATTAAGCAATATCCCATGTCCCAAGAAGCCTACCAAGGAATTAGGCCACACATTAAGAGACTCCTGGATCAAGGGGTTCTGATTCCTTGCCGGTCACCATTGAACACCCCTCTCCTCCCTGTCAAGAAGCCCGGCACGGGCGATTATCGGCCGGTGCAGGACTTGAGAGAGGTCAATAGGCGGGTGGAAGACATTCACCCCACGGTCCCCAACCCCTACAATCTACTGAGTGGACTTCCACCCTCCCATAGCTGGTACACGGTACTGGATCTCAAGGATGCTTTCTTTTGCTTAAGATTACACCCAGGTAGCCAGCCCATCTTTGCCTTCGAATGGAAGGACCCAGAAATGGGGCTTTCTGGGCAATTGACATGGACCAGGCTCCCACAGGGGTTTAAAAACAGCCCCACCCTCTTTGATGAGGCCCTACACAGGGATCTGGCTGACTTCAGAATTCAGCACCCGGACTTGATCCTGCTACAATATGTTGATGACTTATTGTTGGCAGCAAAAACAGAAGCTGAATGCAGGGAGGGGACCTCTGCTTTATTAAGAACCTTAGGAACTCTTGGTTATCGGGCCTCTGCAAAGAAAGCCCAGATTTGTCAACAACAAGTCATATACCTAGGGTATCGACTCCAGGAGGGACAGAGATGGCTGACTGAGGCACGTAAACAGGCCATCCTGAACATCCCCGTCCCCAAGGGACCCCGTCAGCTGCGGGAATTCCTGGGGACCGCTGGATACTGTCGCCTTTGGATCTCCGGGTTTGCAGAATTAGCAGCCCCCCTTTACCTGCTTACCAAACAAGGGACACTCTTTACCTGGGGGGAGGCCCAACAAGAAGCCTATATGAACATTAAGAAAACTTTGTTGGCCTCACCGGCTTTGGGCCTCCCAGACCTGACCAAACCGTTCGAATTGTTTGTGGATGAGAGTCGGGGCTACGCCAAAGGAGTCCTAGTCCAAAGACTGGGACCCTGGAAACGGCCTATAGCATACCTCTCCAAAAAGTTGGACCCTGTGGCCTCAGGATGGCCCCCTTGTCTCCGCATGGTGGCAGCCATAGCGGTCCTAACGAAGGACGCTGGTAAACTGACCTTGGGACAGCCACTGACTATCCTGGCACCCCATGCGGTAGAGGCTCTGATTAAACAGCCTCCGGACCTCTGGCTGTCCAACGCACGCATGACCCACTATCAGGCAATGCTCCTAGACACTGACCGAGTGCGGTTCGGCCCAACATTGGCACTCAACCCCGCCACCCTGCTTCCACTGCCGGAAGGACCAGACCAACATGACTGTCTGCAGATCCTGGCGGAAGCGCATGGAACCAGGCCAGACCTCATGGACCAGCCCCTCTCAGATGCGGACTTCACCTGGTACACAGACGGGAGCAGCTTCATGGAGGATGGAGCCAGAAAGGCGGGGGGCGGCGGTGACCACCGAAACCGAGGTAATTTGGGCAGAGGCCCTCCCACCAGGGACCTCAGCTCAAAGGGCTGAACTTATTGCTTTGACCCAGGCACTCCAGATGGCGAAAGACAAGAGACTAAATGTCTATACAGACAGCCGATATGCTTTCGCCACTGCCCATATTCATGGGGAAATCTATCGAAGAAGGGGATTGCTTACCTCAGAGGGGAGGGAAATTAAAAACAAAGCTGAGATTTTGGCCTTACTCAAGGCCTTATTTTTGCCCCGAAAACTGAGCATCATTCATTGCCCGGGGCATCAAAAAGGAGATGCCCCAGAGGCAAGGGGAAATAGACTAGCGGATACAGCGGCCCGGCCCGGGAGGCTGCAAAAGGCCTGACCTCGATGGCCTCCCAAGCCTTTCCCCTCCAACCAGAGGCAGAAGCCTCCCCTGAAACTCCAAGCCATGGCTTGTTCCGATACACTAAGGAGGACACTGATTTACTAAAAACCTTGGGGGCATCCTTTGACTCCACGAAAGGACGCTGGGTCTATGCAGGAAAGCCAGTAATGCCCATCGGACAAACTTTTGAATTAATATCCTACCTGCATAAATTGACCCACCTCAGTCGCCGAAAAATGAAAGCTCTCTTGGATAGGGAAGAAAACATTTACCACCTGCTCGGAAAGGATGCCATCTTACAACAAGTAACCGACTCTTGCAAGGCCTGTGCACAGGTAAATGCCGGAAGGGCAAAGGTTGGAATCGGAGTCCGCATGCGAGGACACTGACCAGGTATTCACTGGGAAATTGACTTTACAGAAATAAAGCCAGGACTATATGGCTATAAATACTTGCTAATATTCATAGATATCTTTTTCGGATGGGTGGAAGCTTTCCCCACCAAACATGAGACAGCCAAAATAGTCACCAAGAAATTGCTGGAAGAGATCTTCCCCAGATATGGGATGCCCCAAGTCTTGGGGTCAGATAATGGGCCTGCTTTCGTCTCCCAGGTAAGTCAGCTGGTGGCTAAGCTATTGGGGATTAATTGGAAATTACATTGTGCTTACAGACCCCAGAGCTCAGGTCAGGTAGAACGTACAAATAGAACAATAAAGGAGACTTTGTCCAAATTGACGCTCGCAACTGGCTCTAGAGACTGGGTACTCCTACTGCCCCTGGCCTTATACAGGGTCCGGAACACACCGGGCCCCCATGGATTAACCCCATTTGAAATAATCTATGGGGCACCACCACCAATGATTAATTTCTTTGATGATACCATTGCTGATTATGCTAACAGCCCTTCTCTTGAAGCCCACTTACAGGCACTCCAGCTTGTCCAGAAGGAGGTTTGGAAACCACTGACTGCTGCCTACCAAGAACAGCTGGACAGACCTGCGATCCCCCACCCGTTCCAGATCGGGGACTCTGTCTGGGTTCGCAGACACCAAACCAAGAACCTCGAGCCCCGCTGGAAGGGACCCTATACCGTACTATTGACCACCCCTACGGCGCTTAAAGTTGACGGGATAGCAGCCTGGATACATGCTTCACATGTGAAAGCCGCCAGCCCGGGACAGCAGACACCAGACCAGGAAAAGAAATGGAAGGTCCAGCGTACCCAAAATCCCCTAAAGATAAGACTGGTTTGCAACTAATGTTTAAGATGATCGGGTTTTTCCTATTAATCCTAGGACCTATGGGGACACAGGGAGAGGGCCCCCACACTGTCTACTCATTAACCTGGTGGGTCATCTCCCAGACCGGCGAGATGGTCTGGAAAAAAACTGGCCAATATGCCCCCAATACTTGGTGGCCACCCCTGACCCCAGATTTTTGTCAATTGGCAGCCGGTTTAGACACCTGGGATATCCCCATCAAGGACCCTACCAACTCTGAGGACAACCTGCCACGCGCTAAGCGTGCGGCCACAGAGGTCAGCTCATCAGGAGGGCCTATACAAACTTCCCCCGGATGCAGGGACAATTGGGCTAAAGACAGGCTAGCTTCATTGGATTTCTATGTATGTCCAAAGGATGATAGAAGCAGAGACAAAGCATATGCTTGTGGCGGGTATGAACAATATTTTTGTGCTCAATGGACATGCGAAACCACTGGGGATGCCTACTGGAATCCCTCCTCCTCCTGGGACAAAATTATTGTCAAGAGAGGCTGGGTTAAAAATAGGGCAGGAACCACTTCGCTGCCCCTTAACATTACATTTACTGAAAAGGGTAAACAAGCCCTGGAATGGCAAAAAGGCTATACCTGGGGGCTCCGCTGGCATATGTCAGGGACAGATAAAGGGGTGATATTCAAAATACAACTTAAGGTAAAGACAGCGGCCATACTACCTATCGGCCCTAATCAAGTTTTGACAAATCAATGGCTCCCTTCTGTACAGGAAAATAAGGAACTGTCAATTGATCACAATGCACCACCTGTTATGCCCAGTCCACCTAGGACTCATGGCTCAACTCCCATCCCCACAGCTGCCTTAATTCAGGAAGGGACGGGAGACCGCCTATTAAATCTAATGGAGGGAACCTACTTAGCCCTCAATTACACTAATCCTGACAAGACACAAGATTGCTGGCTTTGTTTGGTCTCAGGGCCCCCATATTATGAAGGGATAGCTATCATGGGCAACTATACCAACCACACCAAGGCCCCCTCCCAATGTACCTCTATACCCCGGCATAGACTGACCTTATCAGAAGTTTCAGGGGAAGGATATTGTATAGGGGCTGTTCCCCCCAGCCATCAAAGGTTATGCAGAAAAATAGATAAATTAACCTCCACAGGATTTTATTATTTGGTAGCCCCTACTGGGACATATTGGGCATGTAGCACCGGGCTAACACCATGTATTTCAGCCGCATTACTTGATAAATTTAATGATTACTGTGTTTTGATAGAATTATGGCCTAAGATAATTTATCATACATCTGAAGACGTTTATAGCCACTACGAAAGGAGGCCCAGATATTGTAGGGAACCGGTGTCCATAACTGTGGTCCTTTTACTAGGAGGAATTACTGTAGGGGGAATGGCTGCTGGAACTGGGACGGGGGCAATAGCTTTAACTGAGACCAGACAATTCAGACAACTACAACTAGCCATGAATACGGACATCCAGGCCTTGGAAGAGTCCATAAGTGCCCTTGAAAAATCCTTAACGTCCCTCTCGGAGGTTGTCTTACAAAACAGAAGGGGGCTGGATATCCTATTCTTAAAAGAAGGAGGGTTATGTGCGGCCCTTAAAGAGGAATGTTGCTTTTATGCAGACCATACTGGATTAGTAAGAGACAGTATGGCCAAGCTAAGAGAAAGACTCAAAAATAGACAACAATTAGTTGAATCCCAACAGGGATGGTTCGAGGGATGGTACAACAGGTCTCCCTGGTTCACCACCCTGATCTCCACAATTATGGGCCCCATGATTGTCATTCTTTTAATTTTCTTGTTTGGCCCTTGCATTTTAAACCGGCTGGTACAGTTTGTAAAAGACAGACTGGCAGTGATGCAGGCATTCATATTGACCCTGCAATTTCAGCCAACTGAACCAATATATTCAGACTTCTAATTGCAACTCCTCCAAAGGAATGAAAGATTCCATTCCCCAATTAACAAGAGATATGGGGGAATGAAAGACCCCAACTCAAACTCAAATTGCTCAAATTGCTGCCGCAGCTAAAAATAATGCCATTTTATGCAAGGCTTGTACTTTTGGGGAATTCAGACAGAGGACAGTCATACATTGCAAAACAGGATTACAGACTGTCTGTAGCAGAGCAGAACAGGATATCTGTGGTCAGCCGTGAAGGCAAGGCAAGAACGGGAAGTGCCAGTTATGAAAGGGCCAACTCAGCCCTAACCGGGGGGTCCATGTATCAAGGGGGAATTTCTCCCCAATTTAACCTGGCTAAATTAAGCTGTCCAATGAAATCCCTGTAACCAAGGCATCTGCTTCTGTAACCGCGCTTTTTGCTCTCTGCCCTTATAAAAACCCCTTACCACAGCCTGAGGGCGCGCAAGTTCTCTGAGAGACTCTGCTGCCCCAGGCGCCTGTGTATCTGAAAATAAACCTCTTGCTGTTTGCATCCGCAACGGTGTTCTCGTTGATCCTTGGGAAGGGTCTCTCCAGAGGGAAGACTCTCTTCGGGGGTCTTTCAATTTGACTCTCAGTTGCATAACTTTGGGTGGCATACAGAGTTGACATGTCCCACAGTTGATAATAACTCAACCTTTGTGTATTTTCCCTTTGCCATTGATAAGTACTTATAAAAAAATGCCTTGAGATTATATAAATTTACTGAGTCTGCTTACTCGTGCATTTATTCTATTGATCATTTACCTATAGAACATTTCCAGGAATTTATTACTTAATCTCTTTTTTTTTCAAAGTTTATTAAATTATGAAAGTTTCCATTTCCACCCCTCCTCCCAACACCCTCCCACTCCCCCCTCTCCCTCCTCCTCCCTCTCTATCCCTAAGAGCAGTCAGGGCTTCCAGCCCTGTGGGAAGTTCAAGTTCCTCCCCCCTCCCTCCAGGTCCAGGAAGGTGAGTATCCAAACAGACTGGATCCCAAAAATCCAGTATATGAAGAGGAAACAAGTCCCAGTGTCATTGTCAATGGCTTTTCAGAAAGGCTCCGGGCCAGCCACATTCAAAAAATCTGGTTGGATCACGTGCTCCTTCAGTCCCAGTCCAACTGGCCTTGATGAACTCTCATTAGATCAGTTCCCTTGTATCAGTGGGTGATCACACCCCTCGCGGTCCTGAGTTTTTTTTTCATATTCTTCCTCCTTCTGCTCCTCATTTGGACCTTGGGGGGCTCAGTCCGGTGCTCCAATGTGGGTCTCTGTCTGTATCGCCATCTATCGTCGGATGAAGGATCTATGGTGATAAGCAAAATCTTCATCAATATGGTTATAGGCCAAGGCTGGTTCAGGCACGCTCTCCTCTGTCCAGAGAACAATCTGGGGATCTCTCCTTGGACCTGGGATCCCATTTATAATCAAGTCTCTTGTAAACCCTAAAATGACTCCCCTAGTTGAGATATATTCTTCCCTGATCCCATATCCATCCTTCCTCCCTCCCCCCCATCTCAGTCCCCCGAGTTTTCCCCATTCCTCCCCTACTCCCTTCTCTCTAACCCTCTCCCCTTCCAACAACCCTCCCACCCACCCCCCCATGCACTCGAAGTTACCTGGGACTTTTGTCTATTTCCAACCTCCAGGAGGATAACTACATGATTTTCTTCAGGTTCACCTTCTTATTTAGCTTCTCTAGGATCTCGAATAATAGGCTCAAAGACCTTTAATTATGGCTAGAATCCACTTATGAGTGAATACATACCATATTCCTCTTTTTGGGTCTGGCTTACCTCACTCAGTAAAGCGTTTTCTATGTCCATCCATTTGCATGCAAAATTCAAGATGTCATTGTTTTTTACCGCTGAGTAAAACTCTAGTGTATATATGTTCCACACCTTCTTTAACCATTCTTCTATTGAGGGGCACTTAGGTTGTTTCCAGGTTCTGGTTATTACAAATAGTGCTGCTATGAACATAGTTGAACAAATGCTTTTGTGGTATGATAGGGCATCTCTTGGGTATATTCCCAAGAGTGGAATTGCTGGGTCTTGAGGGAGGTTGACTCCCATTTTCCTGAGAAACCGTCACACTGATTTCCACAGTGGCTGTACAAGTTTGCATTCCCACCAACAATGGATGAGAGTTCCCCTCTCTCCACATCCTCTCTAGCATAGGCTATCATTGGTGTTTTTGACTTTAGCTAATCTGACCGGTGACTTAATATCTTAATGTTGATTTTCTATTCAATCATTGTTTATATATGAGCTATTTTTTAAGATTTTTATTGAAGTCTACATTTTTCTCTGTTCTCCTCCTTGCCTTTCCCCTCACCTCTTCAGCCCTCTCCCAAAGTCCCCATGCTCCCTATTTACTCAGGAGATCTTGTCTTTTTCTACTTCCCATGTAGATTAGATATATGTAAGTCTCTCTTGGTGTCCTCATTATTGTCTAAGTTATCTGATACTGTGATTTGTAGGCTGTTTTTTCTTGCTTTATGTTTAACAAACACTTATGAGTGAGTACATGTGACACTTGTCTTTCCGTGTCTGGGTTACTTCACTCAAAATGATGTTTTCGAGCTCCACCCATTTTCCTGTAAAATTCAAGATGTCTTTATATTTCCTGCTGTGTAATACTCTATTGTGTAAATGTACCACATTTTCCTTATTCATTCTTTGGTTGAGAGGCATTTAGGTTGTTTCCGGGTTCTGGATATGACAAACAATGCTGCTATGAACATAGTTGAGCACATGTTCTTGTGGCATGATTGAGCATCTTTTGGATATATGCCCAAAAGTGGTATTACTGGGTCTCGAGAAAGGTTGTTTCCTAATTTTCTGAGAAATTGCCACACTGTCATCCAAAGGGACTGTACCAGCTTGCATTCCCACCAGCAATTCAGAAGTGTTCTCTTTTTCTCCACAACCTCTCCAGCATAAGTTGTCATCAGTGTTTTTGATCTTGGCCATTCTTACAGGTGTAAGATGGAATCTCAGAGTTTTGATTTGCGTTTCTCTGATGACTAAGGATGCTGAACATTTCCTTAAGTTTCTTTCAACTATTTTTGATTCCTCTATTGAGAGTTCTCTACTTAGGTCTGTACTCCAATTTTTTATTGGATAATTTGTTCTTTTGATGACCAATTTCTTGTGTTCTTTGTATATTTTTGGAGATCAGCCTTCTATCTGATGTGGGGTTAGTGAAGATCTTTTCCCATTCTGTAGGCTGCTGTTTTGCTTGTTTACTATGTCCTTTGCTTTACAGAAGTTTTTCAGTTTCAGGAGGTCCCATTTATTAATTCTTTCTCTCAGAGTCTGTGCTGCTGGGATTATATATAGGAAGTGTTCTCCTGTTCCATTGCATTCAATTGTATTTCCTACTTTCTCTTCTATAAGTTTCAGTGTGACTGACTTTATGTTGAGGTCTATGATCCATTTGGACTTAAGTTTTGTGCATGGTAATAGATATGGGTCTATTTTCACTCTTCTATATGCTAATATCCAGTTATGCCAACACCATTTGTTAAATGTGCTTTCTTTTTTCCATTTGATATCTTTTGATTCTTTGTCAAAAATCAGGAGTTTGAAGGTGTATGGTCTTTTATTTGGTTCCATTTGTCTTCCTGTCTGTTCTTATGCCAATACCAGGTTGTTTTCAGTACTGTAGCTCTGAGTTTGAAGTCAGGGATTGCGATGACTCCAAAAGTTCTTTTATTATATAGGATTGTTTTGGCTATCCTGGGTTTTTTGCTTTTCTATATGCAGCTGAGTACCGTTTTTTCTATGTCTGTGAAGAATTTTGCTGGGAATTACATTGGATCTGTAGAATACTTTTGGTAAGGTTGCCATTTTTGCTATATTAATTCTGCCTACCCAAGAGCATGAGAGATCTTTCCACATTCTGATGTCTTCTTCAATTTCTTTCTTCAAAGATTTAAAGTTTTTGTCATATAAGTCTTCCATTTGTTTGGTTATAGTTACTCTGAGATATTTTATGCTATTTGTGACTACTATGTAGGTTGTTGTTTCCCTGATTTCTTTCCCAATCCTTTTATCATCTGTGTACAGGAGGGCTACTGATTTTTTTGTGTTAATCATAATCCTGCTACATTATTGAAAGTGTTTATGAGTTGTAGAAGTTCCTTGGTAGAATTTCTGGGATTACTTATGTAAATTATCAATAATCAACAAATAGTGAGAGTTTGACTTCTTATCTGATTTGTGTCCCTTTCATCTCCTTTTGGTGTCTTATTGCTTTAGCTAGGATCTCAAAAACTATATTGAATAGATATCGAGAGAGTGGACAACCTTGTCTTGTTCCTGATTTCAGTGGAATCACTGAAAATTTCCCTCCATTTAATTTGATGTTAGCTGTTGGCTTGCTGAATATTGCCTTTATTATGTTTAGGTATGTTCCTTTAATCCCTGATCTCTCCAAGACCTTTATCCTGAAGGGATATTGTATTTTGTTGAAAGTTTTTACGGCATCTAATGAGATGATCATTTGGTTTTTATTTTTCATTGTGTTTATATGGTGGATTACATTGATAGATTTTCATATATTGAACATCCCTGCATCTCTGGGATTAAGCCAGCTTGATCCTGGTGGATGATGGTTCTGATATGTTCTTGAATTTGATTTTCCAGTATTTTATTTAGTATTTTTGCATCGATGTTCATGAGGCAGATTGTTCTGGAATTCTCTTTCTTAGTAATGTCTTTCTGTTGTTTGAGTATCAGGGTAATTGTAGTCTTATAAAAAAAAGTTTGGCAATGTTCCTTCTGTTTTTATTTGTGGAATAATTTTAGGAGTATTGGTATTAGTTCTTCTTTGAAAATCTTGTAGAATTCTGAGCTGAAACCATCTGGTCCTGGGCTTTTTTTTGTTGGGAGACTTTTGATGACTGTTTCTATTTCTTCAGCAGTTATAGGCCTGTTTAATTTGATATCTGGTCTTGATTTAATTTTGGTAAGTGATATTAATCCAGAAAGTTGTTCATTTCCTTTAAGTTGTCCAATTTTGTGGAACACAGGGTTTCAAAATATGACATGATAATTTTCTGTATTTCTTCCTAGTCTGTTGTTAGGTCCCCCACTTCATTTCTGATTTTGTTAATTTGGATATTCTCTCTCTGCCTTTTGTTTAGTTTGGAAAAAGGTTTGTTTATTTTGTTGATTTACTCGAAGAACCAACTCTTGTTTCGTTGATTCTTTGTATTGTTTCTTTGTTTCTATTATGTTGATTTTAGTTCTCAATTTTATTATTTCCTGCAGTCTAGTTTTCTTAGGTGAGTTTGCTCCTTTTTGTTCCAAAGTTCTCAAATGTTCTGTTAATTCATTAGTGTGGGATTTTCTAGCTTCTTTATGTAGGATATGAATTTTCCTCTTAACACTGAGCTATTTTTTTTAGTGAAAACTCATCAGACCTCCCAATCCTCTATTATGACATTGCCCCTGAAGTATTTATTTGTATGAGAATACATTTATGTGGTTAAAAATCTGATATTTACTATTCATCGAAAATTTCACATATTCATACAATGTAACATCAGCATATCAGTCTCCATTTCCCAAGACATTCAAATATATTTTTCTCAGAACTTCATATTCTCTTCTATTTCTTTTTTATTTGCTCTTTTAATTTTAAATCACTGAATCCAATTAGATGTCCAATATCTATATGCATGTGGAATTATCCATTGTGCAATAGGCAATCCATCTGTGGTAATGCCCTAATTATTGTGAATGTCCCACACCTAGCAGACATCAATTGCCTATAGTTCATTGTTTAGAAGCAGTGCCTTTGAAGCCCCTTCTCACTCCGTGCTGCAATTTTTACCTGTGTTGATCTTATGCAGAAAAGCATAACTTTCTTGAATTTATCTGTACAACATATTTGTCAAGTGCTGAAGTCAGTGTTCCTCAGAACTCCTCTCTATTTCCTTCTTTGGTATTCTTTCTTCCCCCTCTTCCACAATGCTCCCAGAGTCATCTTTAAGGAGTTATATAAATGCATAATCTACTCCTTTGTTCTCAGAAATTTGAGCAATGATGAATCTTTGCTTGACCCTCATTAACCACTGCCCTATGTAATCAAAAGATTCTTTGACCAAGGTTGATAACTCCAAAAATATTTCAACATAAAGTCTAGAAGTCAGTTTAACAAAGTGACCATTTAGCAAAAAGTCAATTGTAGTTGACTAGTCCAAGGGGCTATGACCTTCCAATCCATATGTTTGACTGTGAGTATATTAAGAAACACAAAATTGAATGCCTTCTTATGGACAAGCTCTAAATTCCAATAGAAGTACACAGTTGGTTGTTCCTATAAACAGTCTTGCTATTATTGCACCAGAGGGACACTGTGCCTGGCAGAGCAACATTATGGCCTGCATAGTCCATTATTGAATAACACCACTTATGTCTTTTTCTTGTAACACCCTTATAGCACCATAGCACCATGAAATATAAACAGCAAGGAGGGTTTCTCTTGCTTTGTTGAAAATTAATTTTACTATGGCCTACAACAAATCCATATGGTATTTTCAGAAAGTGCATGGTATCATTTTCTTTAAAGTTGAATAATTTTTTAATATGTGTATGTATCACATTTTTATCAACCATTCATCAGTTCATGAAAATCTAGTTTGACTGCTTTCCATAGATGTTGTGATAAAAGCAACAGTGATCACAGATTTGTAAATATCTCTGTAGTAAGATATAAAGTATTTGGGTTGTATACCCAGAAGTTGTATAAATAGATTCTATAGTAGTTCTATGTTTATTTTTTATTTCTATGTTTATATAGTTGAGAGACTTGCAGACTGACTTCTGCAGCCTTTAATAGACTAAGTATTGGAATAAAAGGAAGGTAACATGTGATATAGTATATACATATGATTGACATATGAGTTCATCTCTCTACAGAAATGTGAATACTTTCAGATGCTAAAATATTAATGTTATAACAAACTCTGTTTTATTGTGCAGTAGAGGAATAATGCTAAGTTATATATCTGCAACTATAGAGTTGGTACGTGCTATAGAGCAGAAGGAATCTAAGTTAGCATGCAACAAAGATAATCACACATCAACTTTTATCGCAGCACTCTTTACAAGAGCTTAGATGTACATCAACAGATGAATTGGAAAATGAAATTTTGTATATTGTCACAACAAGCTTTATGCAACCTTAAAAATGAAGCATTGTGTCTAGCCTAAACAAAAATGAAAAATTTTCTGTTTGTATCAAGTCTATGCCTTAACATGTATTCTATCCATACGTAATACATATGTGTGTATTTATATTTATTAACAGCCCAGATAGATGGACTACAAAATTCAAAATATAAATGGTTTTTCCCAGTTTAATGTGCAATGCTTTTGGAAATATCGATGTTTACTAGAACATAGATATTAGGTACCTAGATATCCTCATATCCACATGTATGGTTTTAAATCTAAAAATAAACCATATATTGCATAGTTAAAGATTATTTTAGTTTAATTTTTATGTATGTTTGTGTATGTACAATTCTGTGTAGGGATATGGATCAGTGGGTGATGTGGGATTTCCCTCTGTATGCTATTAATATGTTTTATTACCATTGGTCAATGAAGAATATACTTTGGGCCTATGAAAGCACAGAGTAGAGAAAGGTGGGAATTCCAAGCAGAGATAGAGGAGAAAAGATCAGGAAGATGCCATGCAGTCACCAAAAGAGACAGACACTGGACAGAAACTTACCAGCAAGCCACAGGCATGTGGTGATACCCAGATTAATAGATATGGGTTAATTTAGGATGTAATAGTTGCTTAATAAGAAGCTTAAGACATTGGCCAAGGAGTGTTGCAATTAATATAGTTTCTGTGTAATTATTCAGGGTTACTGGGAAATGGATGAGCAGCCTCCAACTATAAGTGGATACCTTAGAATTAATGAGAAGTACAGCCTAAACAAAGCATGTATTGTGCTTCATCCTTACATGAACATGTACTGTCTTTGAAATACTGAAGAAAGAAACTGAGAAAGACAATAGAAGATGGAAAGATTTTCCATGTTCATGGATGGGAAGATCTAATCTTGAAAAAAATAATTGTCCCACCAAGATTCAATACAATCCCAATAAAAACACAAGAGTCTATTTTCACAGATATTAAAAACACAATCTCTAAATATACACAGAGGCAAAAATGATCAAGTATAGGTAAATTATTCCTGAACATGAAGAATACTGAAGGAGGTACCACCACACATTATTTCAAATTATAATACAGGGCCACTCCAATTAAAACATAAAATAATAAAATTTAATGGTGGACATAAATGTAAGTTTATGTAATTACACCTGTATGATTTTTTAAAAAATGCCAAATTTATACGTATGGGGAAAATACAACATCTTCAAAATGGCACAGGAAGCATATTTTCACATAGAGGAAGGCAAATCTAGAACCTACCTCACCTTGCAAAAACCTCTCCCTATAGATCAAAGAGCTCAAGGTAAGGCCTTGAAACTTCAGTCTTTTTTAAAAATATTTATTTATTTATTATGTATACAATATTCTGTCTGTGTGTGTGTCTGCAGGCCAGAAGAGGGCACCAGACCTCATTACAGATGGTTGTGAGCCACCATGTGGTTGCCAGGAATTGAACTCAGGACCTTTGGAAGAGCAGGCATTGCTCTTAATCGCTGAGTCATCTCTCCAGCCCGAAACTTCAGTCTTAAAACACAAAGAATATACTTCAATTTATGGATACAGTTAAGTATTTCTAAAACAGGACTCCAATACTGCAGGGAAAAAGGCCAACAACTGGTAGATGGATGCTTATAAACACAAAAAGATTTGTATAGCAAAAAGAAACAAAATGGAAACTGTCAGTTGAGGAAGGATGCATCACACAGAATGGGAAAAGTACTTTCCAGCTATACATCTGACATAAAAGAGTATCTAAATTAATTATAAAACTCAAAAAATAAATATTGAGAAAACACCCTTCCAATTTTAAAAAATCAAATATAGAACTTAATAAAAATCCTCAAAAGAATAATTAAAAATAGCTAATAAACACTTTGAAAAGTGTTCAACATCCTAAGTCATTACAGAAATGCATATTAAATTAGGTTTTTAATCCACTTCACACATTGGAATGGCTGTCATCATGGAAATAAGTATGCTACTGTGGATGTGAGGAAAGTGACTCTAATGCATTGTTGGTGAACATGTAAACCAGGGATCCCAATGCTTAGTCTATTTTCCATGTGCAAATGACTAAAAAGTGAAAGGTAGTTGGGATATACCTACATGTAGCGACTACTTCGTTAGACCTATTTTCTTCATATATCTGGTATTGGTGTTTTTGAAGGAAAAAGAACTACCCCAAAATCCATTTTAAAATAATCTTTCAATTTAAACAGTTTTACAAAAACATTGCTGCATTTTTAATTTCTTCTTCTTTGTGTTACCTTGTTCTGTACATTCTTGCTGTTAAACAATCAGACCAAGTAAGGAAGATAACTATGTGAAATGGGAGAAATAATGATTCCTTTTCTGAGAAACAGACAAACGTCCTTGTATAGAAAAGGTTAAGACATTTTCAGAAGGCAGAATCTGCCTTCAGAGCACAGCTTGCTCCATACCAATGTCAGTAGATTCCTAGAACCCATCTACCTCAGGAATGAATTCTAGAGCAGGCAATTCTAGGATTTATTTCCTAGTACTGAGAAGGGTTGTAAAAGATAAAACTTAAGACTAAGATTACCATTCACCAAAACAGACAGCAATAGAGAACCCAGCTGTGGATTTAAATATCTACCCATATATGTAGGAGGTGCTCCGAGTTGTGTAACAAGTTCTGTGTAATAAAAATGAATTATTTAATTATTTGATGCTGCAACTTCCCATGGAAAATTTTTACACAAAAAACACTGTTATATAAAAAAAATCTTGATTTTAAAATAAACCGTTTCTATCATTACTCTTCCATTGCTTTATAAATTCACCACGAATACGTGTTCCCTTAAATATATGTCTACACACACAGTAAAATACTCTGAATTAACACCTACATAATGAGAGTTTTAAGGGGCTTTTACATGTCACTGTAAAAATATTTGAATATACATCTTTTAAAGATATATTTAAGTATATACTAAAATAGAATCTTGTGGTTCATTTTTAATAAATTATTTGCAGAACATCAGGACTATTTTGGGGGCATAATATCCAGCATTTCAGATTAAAGATCAAATTTACTAAGACATGTTTAACAAAAATATATATATTTGAGATTGTTAACAAAAATATGTGATTGGATATGAATATTTTAGACTTACTCATTTATTTTTACTGCTTGTATGCATGTATTTTATGTGTGGTGTATGTATGTGTGTATGTATGTGTGTGTTTTTACTCAGGTATTATGGCATACACGTGGATGTCAAGACTTGGCAGCAATTGCCTTTACCCACTGGGCCACAGAACTTGTAAATATTTTAGCCATATTTGATAGCATTTAAATTGGAATTCTAGGTCTCCATTAGCATATACACAGATCTCTTCACAGATCCTCTTTTAGTCTAATTAAATGCTAATACTTATGCACAGAAAAGAAAAAGGCATATAGGCATCTAATTGCTAAAACCAAGAAACTTATGGGGAGATTTGACTAATTGGATAAAATCAAGCAAGAGAGAAATGGAGCAACAGTATAAACTGGATAAGAAAAATCCCAAGATAACAAGATAGTTTTTAAATTGGGTCAAATAAATCATAAATTTTATACATTGAAAAGAAAATTTAGGATCTTGCAACTCCCAGGAGTTTATGGAACCTAGAAAGAAAAATATGTTCAGAAAGAGTCTAAACAAAATTA
The DNA here is from genome assembly GCF_982192425.1 of Myodes glareolus. Classification (NCBI taxonomy): domain Eukaryota; kingdom Metazoa; phylum Chordata; class Mammalia; order Rodentia; family Cricetidae; genus Myodes; species Myodes glareolus. The sequence continues at coordinate 35,804,638 of NC_142031.1, read as the reverse complement.
TGGCTCAAAAAGTTATAATGAGTTTCATTTGGAAACACTCTGGTTTCTATTGCCAGAAAACTGCACAAAATATGAATTACTACCCAGGCTTGGATATTTACACACAGATTAGAAGGATGTTTATTGACTGATTTCTTTCTTTTTTTTTTTTTTTTTTTACTCTGGGCTATCATATAAACATAAAATTTCTTTGAATACTACAGAGGTAATTTGTAACTAATTAATTGCATAATGACTTAAACATTCATAAAACTTTTACACACTTTGTTCTAGATGGGAGCAGAACTTGGGTTTAGTTGACACATACCATAGAAATATAATGTAGAGAATGTTGATAGAATACTTCTTGACAATCAGATGCATGATTTGCTTGCTGTGATTGATTTTGGTAAAGACGGGCCACGAGTCTGAAGGAGAGTGGAAAGGGTAAGTAGGCTGGAGGGATGAAGGGAAAGTAAAAACGGTGAGATTACAGCCCAATCTCAAAAACTAACAACATAAAATTACACTGAAATGAAATTGAAAAGTAAGAGATAATACTTATTATTCTGTTGTTGCATTTTTACTGTGTTTATGTATAGTTTTGATATGCTTGTGCCATGGCATATGTAAAGATCATATGACAACTTAAGAGAATAGGTCTTCTTCTTCTACCATGAGAATGAAACTTGTGTTTTCTGTCTTGGCTGCAAGCACCCCTACCGGCTGATCAACCCCGAGTATAATTTTTAATATGTCTTAGGTAAATTTATTTTTCAAAATTTAAAAAGACTACCCCATATATTTATTATTGGTATAATCACAGCTATTATTTATTCAGAAGTATTAGCACACAGTAGAAGTAGGCTCTTTAAGTATAGCTATTTATGTTCCTCTAGTTTACTTTCTCTGTTGGTTAAATATCAAGTCAAAGGCTAGCAAATTTGGTGGTGCCTCTAATTAGTTAGATTCTTGTGAATAAAAATAGCACTCATACAAATTCCTTTTCCTGACAGAATTTCATTAACCTTTCCTCACTTACCTTGTACACTAAATATATACAAGAAACAATAAATAAATTGGTTCTGCTATAAATAAGTATGCATCTTTAATTATTTTGACAGTTATGTTGGGCTTACATCTGACCTAATATCCCACAAGGTGTTTTGTAAATAGGTAAACTCAGTTCTTCCACACTCAGTTTTCTTACTTCTAGTATCTTCTAGATACTCCAGGAAAAGTGGAATGGTAATGAAAATCAAATAGCTAGCAGTGTGAGTTGTATGAGATGAGAGCCCTGATCTCCAATTTATTGCTATCACATTTAATGTTTTTCTGTCTTTAATTCATTTTGCTGTGTTCTTCGTGTTTTATTCAGACTCTGCAGCCTATCTTCAAACTGCGTCATTCATTTTTGCCAATAGTTTATAGTCTTACTTAGTAGTGATGTCCTACTCTTCATCCTAGTTTACTGGAAAGGCATGCCCCCACTGTCCTCTCCTACTTATACTTTACATTTCTCTTCCTATTTCCTGTTTCTCGACAATTATTCATTCTTAGTCCCCTTGTTGAATCATCAACATATTAACAACTTCAGAATATTTTAATTATTGTTTCCTTATCTATAATTTTCTCCAGACTGGCATCAAACCCAGTATCATGCTGATTTCCAGACAGGAGCTCAATGATTGAACTGTACCCACATCTATCTCCATGTCGCTCTGATTGAATAGTGGAAATTCTTTGCCATCTCCTGTCAAGCCCGGTAAACAGAACTATGTTCGTCTTTTTAGCATGCAAGCATATTAATCCTGAGAATCTGTAACACATCACTTTACACGGGCAAGGAAATGCTGCACAGATTAATCAATAGACATTCCTCATCTAGAAATCCCAATATGGTCACTAGGTTCCTTATAAGAGGGGAGTAGGAGGTTTGAATTTAGAGAAAGTAAACATGGTTTGGAAATTAGAGGGGAAAGATTGCAGATTGTATGAGAAGTGATGTCTAAGGGAATGCATGAGGACTACCTAAAGTGCTATGAAGGCTGGGACTGTATTGTTTTCTGGAGCCTCCAGGAAGAGCAAAACTCTAATTTACTATTTAGAGATTTCTGAATTCCAGCCATATGGCAAAAATAGATTTTGCTTTATACAACTAATGCAGTGACTTGCACCAGAAGCAAAGAAACTAATGTGTCAAATATTACTTGGTTGTCCCTTTCACGTTAGATGTATCTGCCTGATTGGCTCTGATTGTTAGTCTGTGAAGAGGAGGAATATGTATAGCTCCAAGTTAAAACATTTAAAACCTGATATGCTTTTTCCTAGTCTAATTTCTAATTCCAAAGCACAGAGACAAATAAAGGTGTGCCCTCCAAGGTAGTTGTAACAAGGTCTAGCAAATATAGTCAAGGTAACATTGTTTTCAACCTTAAAGCCTTGGTAAGTAGGAAACTGAAAAAATACAGCAATCCATGTTCAAGATACAAGTGAGAATCACAAGTGAGAAGTCTTGTCAGTAGAACCACTCTGAGATATCAGAGTTAATTACTTCCTAGCACATAAAATTGTTTTAAAAATAGTGTTTCCTATTTCTCACAGTTCTTTTTTTTTATTTCCATCTCCTCCCCTCCTTCCATTTTCCTCCCCCTTCCCCCTCCCTCTCCAGTCCTAAGAGCAGTCAGGGTTCCCTGCACTGTGGGAAGCCCAAAGTCCTCCCCACTCCATCCAGGTCTCGGAAGGTGAGCATCCAAACAGACTAGCCTCCCACAAAGCCAGTCCATGCAGTAGAATCAAAACCCAGTGCCATTGTCCTTGGCTTCTCAGTCAGCCCTCATTGTCAGCCACATTCAGAGAGTCTGGTTTGATAACATGCTCATTCAGCCCCAGTCCAGCTGGCTTTGGTTTCTCACAGTTCTTTAGCTAAACCTTACCTCTCACTGAGAAGTTCCATTGCTGTGTATGAAATTAAAATAAATCAACCATACAATCTATTAGCCTCTGTCTCAAGACATATTTATCGACCTTGCTTTATTTTGTTAATTATTTTCCCAAATAGAATCTTAGTTTATAAGGCGTGCACGTTTATAAACGTGTGTGTGTGTGTGTATGTATGTATATATACATATATGTGTGTGTACATGTGTGTGCATATATATGTGTGTGTGATGACTTAAAACATATTATATAATATATAAATTATATATATAATATACTTTATTATTAAATAATAAAACACACCATATATTTTTAAGTCACCACTGACATCTACAATGTTCTCTGAGCAACGTCACTTAGAATTGACTAAGGCAATTTCATCTTGTCCTGAGGCCATTAGCTGTCTGCTCATACAATTGTAAGGCATTTGCCCCACTCCACCTAAACTAAAACAATTGATAAATGTATATATCAACACAAATTGTCATTTTGTGACTTAAATAACTACTGTACTCTGCCCAACAAATGTGAGGTTGTTCTAATCCTCATCTAACTTTGATGACATTTGGGACATTAAAAATGTGAGACTTTTGTGGGACATTGAATGATTTTAAAAATGCTGCACCCCTGAGCATCAGCTCTGAGCCTCTTACTGTGGTGCTAGTACACTCTTAGCTACTGACCACCAATAAGGGACTCCTTATACTCTTAATTGGCTTTATAAGCATGGGACACTTAAACATCAGGTGGATCAGTTCAACTTGCTGTCAAAGTCTGATAATCCAAGTGTGATATTCAGGACCCATCTGGTGTAAGAAGAGAACCCAGTCTTGCAATTTGCAATTTGATTTCTGCAAGTATACCATGGATGCACACATAAAACAAACAAACAGAAATAGACAAAGAAACAAATAAGAAGATAAATAAATATAATGTGAAAAAGAATTGTTATAACAACACAAAAGCTAAATAAATGATCTCCATTTGTTTTGAGATGGCTTAAAACCTGGAATTTGGGTGTTCTCAAAGATGGGCAATAGATTAGTCATCTCCCATTGTCTTTGTTGTAGATAATTCCTCTGTCCTGTGGGTTCCAATAATCCCGCATCATCATTTTTCAGACACTTGGGTGTCAAAAACACTGACTCTCAACTTGGGTCTGCAGATGACCGACAAGGTGAGTGAGACAATGTGAAAAAAGGCTCCATATAATCACTCCCCTCAGACCTCAGAAACTGTGAATAGGGGAGGCAGAAAGGTGGTAAGAGACAGTGGAGAATTTTAGACACAACCAAACTGAGGTTCATATGAACTCACGGAAACTATGGCAGTATGAACAGAGTCCACAGGGGTCTAAGCCGGAGAGAGTCCCAGCTCTGAGAAATTGACATAAGTTCACACGTGTAACTCTGAAGCACTCTCTAAAGATCTAAAATGTTTTTGAGATGGCTTCTCTTACTGAAGTTGAATTTGGGACAGCCATACCCCAAGATCCTTTAGATAAAAGGCAAACAAAAAATAACAGCAAGGGGAGAAGAAAAATATTGTCTTACAAAAAGATGTATTAACAAAGAACCTAAAACTGTGGCAAACATGCTACAAGAACATTGGACTAGGTAAAATGTCATTGATTAAGGGGAGCTGGACAGTTGCAGGCACAGAGCCAGACAAGCTAGGACTAAAATTCCCTATGTAAATACCATTTGATTGTCCATATCTATGTTTAACCTAACATAACTTGTTGTGACTGCTACAAATTCAGATACATAGAAACATATGTCCAGCATCTCCCAATCCACAGGCAAAGGATGTCACCAACTAACATCTGTGACCTACAGAAGAGATTTCAAGGCCTTGCTGTAACATGCCTACCTTATTTTAGCATAAGTATTAAAAAAAAATACGAGGCTGGAGGAATAATTAAGTAGATCTGTGTGCCTGTTACATAAACAAATTTACGATCCCAGGAACCCTGATAAACAGTTTAGTGTTTGCTGAAAACATCCCTGTAGCATGGAAGTTGGAGATAGGATCTTGGGGTATGGCTGTCCCAAATTCAACTTCAGTAAGAGAAGCCATCTCAAAAACATAGGATGGAAAGTCCTAAAACAGAGCAAGGACATTGTTTTCACACACAATTGTGCATGTATAACATTCATATGTATAGCGCACTCAAATATTTACATGCAAACACTTGGACCAAATAGCATTATTTAACAATTGTCTTTGGTCTGTAACAGTAATACCTTCATGGACCTCTTACCTTGTGGAAAGACATTATCATGCATAATATAAACCTGTGTTTCTGGGTCTTGGTCATTCATATTTGGCTCCAGAAACCACGTTTTCTTATTCCTTTTGAGTCCAGTGGTGTATTTTTTGTTTGCAAATTTTATACATACACACAAACATATATTATATATATATATACATACATATACAATTTAGAAAGATTTTTCTCTGATGACTGTGATAGACATGTAGAAGGGGTCACAACTGTTGGATAGCTATTCATTAGAGCCTTGCAATGACATTAAATACTTAGTTTAGGCATAAAGTGTATCTGGGTGGTGGGTAAAAGTTGTGATTTTATTATTTTAGGTAGGATAACATTATTTATTGTTTTAAGAAATGTCTTAATTCTCCTCAAAGAAATTTGGTATAAAAATTTAAATTCTTTCATATATAAGGAGCTTAGATAAATACAAGGAAAAGGCTAGCACTGTGGCTAAAGGGACTTGCTGCTCGTCCAAAGTAGCCCAGTGCAATTATCAGCATCAATGATGGATAATTCACAACTGCCAGCAACTGCACCTCCAAAATTAACTCAAAAAATTAGTGGCCCTCCTTTACACAGATGATAAATGGGCTGAGAAAGAAATCAGAGAAAGATCACTCTTTGCAATAGCTACAAATAGCATAAAATATCTTAGAGTAACTCTAACCAAAGAAGTGGAAGACCTGTATGAGAAGAGCTCTAAATCTCTGAAAAAAGAAATTGAAGAGGACACCCAGAAAATGGAAAGATCTCCCATTGTCTTGAGTAGGCAGAATTAACATAGTAAAAATGCCAATTTTACCAAAGGCAATCAACAAATGCAAACTATTAATAAACAAATCTTGTATTTCTTATCTCCAAGCCTGCAAATATAAGTGTAGCTTTCACTTCTCATCAAAGAAGCTTCACAACTGGCCAAGATATAGAAAAAATAAAATGGATCATGGAGTATGCACTCCCAATGGCTAAATCTATATTACAACTCTCACAATTAAGGCTCAAGAAACATTGCTGAAGAAGAAAATCAAGTGTGAGAATGTATGTCCTAGAAAGGACAGAGAAGCTTCACCAATATTACTGCAACAGCATGAATGCCTAAACATTATATAAGCAAGTACAATTTTAGACAAGCTAACATGGATGGGAGAAATATCACAGAGTATCATTCCTAGACAAAGAATTAGAAGCAGCTTGGTCATAGTGGGAAAATTTATGTTTTCCATGAATGAGTCCCTTAAATGGTTATTCAGTGCCAGGAGATAAGTCCTGAAATCATATACATACAAGTGTCACAAAATGGACAAAGCAGGTTGTATGTATCTAATTATGTGTGTATATAGGTTGTATTTATAGAACTGTGAATACACACACACACACACACACACACACACACACTTGGGAAAGGGCCATAGATTTGAGAGATAACAAGAGAAAGAAAAAAGTAGAAATGATATAATTATTGATCCTCTAACTTATAAAGGAAACATAACTTGAACGTATAACTTACAAAGGTAGATAAATCTTAATGAGTGAAAAGCATAATTCCTGATGTTGCATTTGTTTTGATTTACTTTTAAAATGAAAACTTTTCTAATGATCAAGTAACTTGCACATTCTTATTCCACTATTACTTATTTTGATCACCAATGTATTTTTTAATTGCATTTATTAAACTTGAAGATCTGGGACTATTTCTGAAAATATTTCATAGTTAGGTAGTTTTGTTTAGCATTAACTGTCATGTTGACAGAATTTAGGTTTTCTTGGAAAAGAATCTCAATTAAGACATTGCCTAGATCAAATTTGCCTGTACACTTGTACAGAGTGTTGCAATGATTTTAATTTGCTGTGGGAGGACACAAACTACTGCTGTCAGCACCATTCTCGAGGAAGTTGCAATGTATGTAAAAATGCTGCTATACGTAAACCTCCCTCCTAGTCCATAAACAGCATTTGTCATGGTTCCTGTCAAACTTTTTTGACTGTGAAGTGAGTTTACGTTCCGTACTTGAATTCCTAACTTGGTTCTTCCTATACTGAACCATGAACTGGAAGTTAAATTGACCCTTTCCTCCTAGAGTTACTTTTGGTAAATGTATTTGTCATAGTCACAGGAATGAAGACAGAAACAGACATATTAATAGAAAAGATGAAGGTAATTGTCTAGTATCTTATGTGACCACCATAACTTACAATAATTATTGCATCCAGTGAAATATGATAAGAATTCATTAAATTGTTGAAATTTAAATTCTTCTGAGAAAGACTCCCTGAAACTATAGAAAAACACATATCTGAAAAGTAAGATGACTAATTTTCTGACTGAGTTCTGTATTCTCATACTTCGCCGTTACATTTTTGTTATAATCTGTCCTGTGAAAACAAGAGACAAGAAAGAATTCAGAAAAAGTTTTACCAGCTGGAAAAATAAACCTTCCCTGCACTGTCTCTTCCTCCACAGTCCTTCCATAAAGGAGCTAATCATTCTTCAGTGTGGTACTCTTCAGCTTGAAGAAAAACTTGACCTAGACTACATCAAACAGTAGGAGAACACAGAATTTACTGGAGGCATTAACAAAAGAAGAAAATATTTATAAACATTGAAACCTAAATGTGGCTGCTTTAGTTATTTTTACTGTGATAAAGACATTGACAAGTATCTCTCTGTGCTGAACCCTAGGAAACACATTGCCCAAGGTGCCTCAGTCTTCACAACTGTCCTGTATGCAGGCATTTCTACATTTACAAGAGTAAAATGTAGTTAACCCAAAATACTTCACACAACAGTGAGGGAGTTAAAGACCAGTTTTTGCTCACCATTTTCCTTATTTCTCTCATTACCAGGATTTAGTGTTTTAGATTTTGAACTCATCATACTCCAGTATATTACTCACTCTTTATTTCTCAGCAAAGATTTGTGCAATTCCCCAGTTACTCATGTTTATCACTAGCTTAACGGTGCTTCTGTAAAGTAGAATTAGTGTAGAGGCAGCAAGACAGCTGATTTGTTAGAAAAGTACTCAAGGAAGGAGCAAAGCAGAATTAGGTTTTCTAGAAGTGAGGTTGAATATAAGGCTTGGACCCAGAAATAATTACTGCCAAGGGCCACAGAACAGCAACAATAAGAAGACAGTGTCACCGTACTCAGGCCTGCTCTGTAAACTACATCTACTCTTCCTGTTAACAGTTTCAGAACAAAACAGAAACACTACTGTGACAGCCAGGTGCTGGAGAACCAGGTAGGAAATATAAAGACGAAAGCAGGAAAAGACAGCGTTTGATCTAGATTATCCACATAGACAATAACCGTGTGTGTATGTGTGTGTGTGTATATATATATATATATATATATATATATATATATATATATATATATATATATATATCAAAGCAACTGTTTAAAAATCCCAAGTTTTACATCAGTATAAATAACAGTTCTCTAATCATCACAGACTTTAGGGAGATTATGTAAAACAACATGACAGAAGTCTTTACTATACAAATATTAGACAGGTCTGTTCAGCAAAAGTCCTGAACAATAGTGCTGGTAGCACAGAATGAATTTTGAACAAACCTTTTCCCAAATGAAGCTTGGTTCACAAACAACCTTTCTTTCTTAAAACATAGCAAGCCTGATGTGGATGAAACAAAGAAAACAGATGAGGTTACTGCACTCAGCTGAGAGATTTATTGATTGTGGTGAGGTAAAAGTGTTTCTTTGAGTGTCAATTTAATATTCTCAGCTGTGCTAGCATACATGTCAGACATTTACCCAGCAGGGTTTACAGAAAGGTGAGAGACCAAGATTAATACATTATTTGTGACCCCAGAGGTCATAAAAGATGAAAAAAACTAAAGACAAAGGTTGCTTTTGAAATTGGATTAAAGGACTCTAAGAAGAGAATACCAATTCTCTTCTCTGAGCATTGCTACAGTCCTGGGAGAGTCAGTCAAATGATCAATATTAGTCCAGGCAGATAGACTGTGATGTATGCATGCAAATAACAAAGTTTGCCTGGCAAAGTTCAAACCAAGAAACTGACATATCTTTAACAGTGCCTCAGTAGAGTAGCATTGTACAGCCATGAACAGCAGTAGCTACTGAAGGTCAGCCGTGGGCTCACTGAAAAGGAATATAAGCAAACGTCCCCTGGATGGCACCAGCAGAGAGAAGTATGGTGAGCTACAAGTATTCGTCAGGATGAACACAAGTTAGAGTTACAGTAACTCAGCAGTGTCCCAGAGAGAGACTGCTCTCTTATTATAAAACCACTGCAAGTCAGGTATGACCACCACTGGATTTATACATTACATGAAAGCAAAATCAGGATGATTAAGCCTAAGACCTATATCTTAGTGTTACCAAACATTCAAGAATCTCCTTTCAATAGTTGTTACCAAATTTTCACCTCATCAAGTGGAATAAAGAAGAGATGCTTCAGTTTTCTTGAAAGGACATCCTAGGGTTCTCTAAATATTAAATTTGGATGATGAAGTGATTTTCTATTATTTTTATTGGACTGAGTTATGGTTTCCTCACAACATCAGATAACTTAGGAGACATGAAATTTAAAAAAAAATAGACACAACAAAGATGTTTTGTGGCTCTGCTCTCTCTCTCTCTCTCTCACGCACACACACACACACACACATACACACACACACATACACACACATACATACATATGCACACAAACATTTAACCTTATAGACAGACCATTTAATGTTGGTATTATGTTTGTGTGTGTTTATAGACAAGCACTTGGGATTGGATAACCCTTTAGGGGCTTATTCGTAGAAAATACAGAATCATTATCTCTCAATGTCAATAAATTCCTGCAACTCTTGAATCAGGTGTGGGGTTTGGGATATTGTGAAATTTCCCCGAGCTATGTTGGGCATGTAATTACTGTTAACAATTTACTGGCCTTGTTTAGGTGGTCATATTTTTGAGATTTCATGGGTATAGCTTGCCTGTCTTGTATAGAGACTCTCTCGCAGATGTCTTGGTCTTTTGATTCTTAAAGTTTTTGTGCCCTTTTGGAAACATTCTTTGTGTCTAGGTATAGTGGTTCTGTTGTTGCTTTACCAGTTGGGGAGTTTTATATATAGGAAAAAGTTAACAACTGTCTAGCTCAATTTAACGTCTGATCAATAGGAGTTAATTCTTATCTAGTGGAGCAAACTTACCCAGGTACCTGTGGCTGGTGAGGTTATGGGCCCTAGAAGAAATCAAATTCCTGCCACTTTCCTTAATCAGCATAACTTTTTGCTATATTCTAAAGTCTTGTCATTCTACCTACAGATAACTGTAGCATTTCTACTTTAAAATGAGACTATGTGATTGTGCCTACTGGTGACTATTTGTGAACATTTGACATGGTAACTTGGCTTCTGGGACCTATTCTGCAATCAAATAAATTAAGCATGATTGTCAGTCATTCCTAATCTGTACTTAAATTTAACACTGCAGTGATGAGGCTAAAGTAGCATACCTTCTGCAGGTGTTGGTAATAGTAAAACAAATGAATTGTGAGGGCACAGTTGGGACAAACATTAGTATCATCAGGAGAGGCAAATTGCATAGCATCATAGGTATATCACCTCTACCTAGAAGGGTAGTCCAGCATGTAATTAAGCCAGTCAGAGAAAAAGAAGAAAAAATAAATTTTCTCACCAAGCTATAATTGTCACATTTTACAGGCTTATAACCATTTTAAATATGTAAAATGAATATATTCCCAGTGGTGCAGAATTCACTATCAAGAATTAGCTGTTTCCAGGTTTTATGCGGAAAGTTATCTAGCTGCTTGAATAAGGATCAGTCTTTGCCTTCAGCAGCAGCACATACGTGATTGTCCGTGTCAACAGAAAAAGAAGCACTGTGAGAGAAATACCTAGCCTTATACTTTGGATTGTTAACAGATTGTTGTCTGGGGTGAGAAAAAATTTATTCTTTCTGCATTTCACTGAGAAATTAGTCTAAAGTATTTTGGGAACTCACTCATTTCATTATGCCATCTGGAAAGAAAACCAAATATTGATCTCTTTGGATGGCTATGTTTTGTTCAAGATGACAGTTTCTGTGTTCAAGGGGAAGGTTATTGGGAAATAATGAAGACCTCTCAGAGGGCAAACCCCAGTACACTTACACATGAAAAGCAGAATTTTTGTCCTCAGGTTTGGCCACAGAATATAAAAGGAACAAACATGAATGCCCTGATCACAGCTACTGTACTGACAACTCATCACAGAGAGCCCCTCTCCTGGACGAAGCTGAGGTCATTCTCAGCACTGCTGCTTGACCAGGGAAGGGCATAGGTGGAAACAGATTCAAAGAAAGCTTGGTCCTTCTCACATTTTTTTTATCGCACTCTAAATTCATCACTCTGAGGTTGTTTCATTTTCTTTTAACATGACATGCTTATCCCTCACAATAGCATCAATAGCAAATATGCTTCCTTGTGTTGCCATGGTACCCTTCATTTATAATACTTTAATTCAAAGTATGTTCAAATGTGACTTCAGAGTACAAAACAACCAGCACTCATTGATATGTAGGAGTTAGCATGTAATTATTGTTCCATAAAAATTTATATATTTTATTTAGTACTAAATTATTCATAAAGTTTGATCACTCTGAGAGGAAACCAATCTGTCTAAGTCATAGGAGATGATATACCCAGCTAGTCTCATCCTCATCATAAGTATGGTATCTTTCATATCATTCTCCTCATTGGCTTTCATAACTACACACCAGTAATATTTACAGTGCTTATCTAGACGCTCATTATGGAAATCAAAGGTAGAACAATAGAAAGATGAAATACCTTTCCTAAGGATAATTTAGACAATTTGTATTTTTTTAGGGATATTTGGCTCCCTACATGGAAGATTCAGTGTTAAAAAAAAGACATTCTTGCATGCTTAATTTCCAGTAATCTTGGTCTTTATTAAAACTTTCCAGTGCATATCAAGAGTAAGGTGGTCATATTTAGTAGAAGTGGAATTTCTTAGTCCTCACTTACTTGGCAAAGATGCATTTAGCTCCATTCATAAGTACAATTCTATCTGTAGCCCATTGTTATACTAAGCTGTAAATGCCCCTCAAATAACAAGACTCAAAGATCTGTACTTAGGGCCCCACTCACATCCTCATAAGCAGGTAAAATAAAGTCAGTAAGAGCCAGCTAGTCACTCAGTGTTGCTGCACTTGAGAGGTGCTGGTGATTGCAGGAGATAAACTCACTCATGCCCACTCAGCCAACCATATCACCCGATAATTATCTTTCAGGTTTTTGAAAACAAACATCCAAAGTGTTCTAAAACTTACATAGGTGCCAGAATCCTTAACTACTGGTTAAAAGCAAATTATAACAACAAGAAAATAGAAAACATTATGATGAGGTCATTGAAGGCTGTGAGATACTGGCACATTTCCAAACACAAGGAAGGAAAAGATTATGAATATTGTTTCCAGGAGAACACAGCTCACCATCTCACACAAGAATGCTTTCTCCAAGAGAGCAAAGAAAAGAAGGGCAGCCATTTCAACTTCCAGGTGCACATTTAGAATATTATTTATCGCAAATCACACCTCTTTCACTTTGCACATTTTCCAGGTAATAAGTACCCCATTGACCTTAAAAAAAATTCTATCTCCCTTCAAAATATTTAAAAGGTATGTGAAAATTTTAGCCTTGTATTCTCAAAATATTTTCTTTCACAGTGTACTTCTTTCTATTACTATTATTATTCCATAATGACTGTGTTTATTTGGAGGTTTCTCAAAAGTTTAACAGTAGAACTATTAAAGGACTCAGTGTTTTTCTTTTGTATCTATGCTGTAGTCCATACCTCCTGTAGAGTTATTTACACATTTTTGTTTATCTCTGCTCTATTTAGCATAGGAAGGACATATAACAAGGCTAGATGTATATCAACAGATGAGTGGATAATAAAACTTTGTGCACACATAAAACGGAATATTATGCAGTACTAAAAAATAGAATCTCTAAAGCTTCAAAAAACAAATAAATCTATGAAATAGACTATATAAATTTAAGCAAGAGAACCCAACTGCAAGGAAAAACCTAAACAAATCAAGCATGGTCTCACCAAACTTGCATCGTATCCTACAATATACACATACATATACGCAAACAGGTATAAGCATGCATTAGTACAACATTTAGAAAAGAGACAAAGAGAGAACCATATTTGGTGATGATGAGGGACAGAATATATGGAAAAAGACACACGTGATGTAGGATTTCCCTCTGTATGCTGTGATTATCATTGATAAATAAAGGAACTGTTTTTGGGCCTATACGAGAGCTATAGGGGAACAGAGATAGGCAGGAAAAACTAAGTTGAATGCAGGGAGAAAGGAGGTGGAGTTAGGGAGAAGCCATGGAACTGTTGGAGACAGACGTGCTGAAACTTTGCTGATAGGCCACAACCTCGTGGTGATGCACAAATTAATAGAAATGGGTTAAATTAAGATGTAAGAATTAGCCAGTAAGAAATTAGATCTAATGGGCCAAGCAGTGATTGAAATAATACAGTTTCTATGTGATTATTTTGGGGCTAAGTGGCTGGGAACTAACAAGAGGCCTCCTTACTATACACATGAGTTGTAAAAGATAAAATAAGGTAAATTGTTGTTTATTTCCAACTCTGACATAGTTCGTCTTTTCCTGGTGCATATGTGTAAAAGATATAGCTGTTAAAAAATTAAATGAAGCACTCCAGTTTCAGAATTGCCACTCTAACTGTATAAGAAATTCACTAAGACACATAGAGTTTGGAATAGGTCAAGTGTTTGGGTGGTTACCTTATTTTAGCTGTGTGGATTCATTACAATGAAGATATTATATAGAAATAAATTAAATAAAAATTTATAAATAGAGAGGGCTTGAGCATAAGCAAACAATATTATGAAAGTTTGAAATTAAAGTTTTCATCCAAAACACACAATAAATGCAAATAATTTTATTGTTTCTAATATAAAATAGTCAAGTACATTTTTAAGTCGCATTGTAAATAACATGTCTTTTTTTTCCATTTTGAAATGGAACTTTTATCACCCTTTTGTTAGATGCTGTGACCCCAGAGTCTCTGAGCAATATACAAGCAGCTGTGATAACCAAAGAAATTGAAGTTAAATCTAATTGCCTTTAAGAGGGTGTGAAAATAAAAATTCATTAACATAACCTCTGACCAAAGAGAAATAAACTAGCTAGATATTCTGAGCCATAAAATAAGAAAGCCAAAATTCATGCTGGGTCCAGTATGTAGGAAGTTATTCAAGTACTAGCAAATGTCTCCTTCATGCAGGCATGCAGGATACTTTCCTGAATTTAAATTGTCTAATGCTCTCAAACATCAGATTATTTCAGGAGATAAGTATTTATATATTACATCTTCATTTTATAAGAACACACATTTTATAAGAAAAACTAGAAATCTATCCCAAGACTTCTAGTGAAGTGGTTTGAATGAGAAGGATCACCTTAAGCTCATGTGTTGAAATACCATGTCCCCAGTTGGTGGCACTGTTTGAGGGGGTATGACTAGGTAGCACTTAGTTGGAAGAAGTATGTCACTGATGGTGGAATTTGGGGGGCGGGGATATACCTCTCCTTACTTCGCTTTTCCCCCTGTGTTTCCTGTTTATGGTTGAGGATATGACCTCTTGGTGTCCTGCTCCTGCTGCCATGCCTGCAATTTGCTATCATGTTGCCCACTAAAACAGACTCTTATTTCTCTGGAACAATAAACCCAAATAAATGCTTACTTAAACAGCCTTTTCTAGTGTATCAAAAGAAAGATTACTAATATAATCAGCTCAAAATGATTAAAGTAAAGTTACAATGTACTCTGACTCTAAATCTCAGCATGGAAAATAGCATGTGGCTCATAAAAATTTCTCTACAAATGTCATCGGTGTTATGGAAATATCACATTCTGTTGTTTGTCACTGTACTGAGTGCATTTATACTGTCTTAACCAAAAAGTAGATGAAATACAGCCATTGTGACCCTGTGTATTCTGTCGATTCTAATTCAAATAAGCAATATATGTACTGTAAAGGAAAGACAGGCTGATCCAGTGTATGGTTAGGTCTATGAACATATTTTCAGATAACCCTTAGAAAGGACCCTGTTAAGAGAGGTTGGGAGCAAAGTTATCTTACATTTTAGTGTTTTTATAAGGGTTTGTGAGGGTGTTACCCATGGGACTATGTTTTTACAGAGTGGTGTCAGTAAGTCAGATGATACTAATGATTAAACCAGCAAGGGAGGATAAGGTTTAAATATCTGGATTTGGGATGTTGAAACTCTTTGTCACAGGAAAAAGGATGCCATTCAGGACAAAGTGGGGTTGCTGTTGAGAGAAAATAGTCCTTATGTTCTTTCACAGTCTCCTCATGTGAATTGGAAAATCTACTCTTGGACCAGATCTTTTATATTAATCATTACATTTGCCCCCCAAAAAATCTGAATTATTCTTGGGAATAAACCATACAAACAAAATGGTATTGACACAATATTGGATGAGAAATGATTTATTGCTAATATTGTAACAAGTAATGGGATTTATTTTGTAGATTAGTACCAGTGCTACTCTGTCTGCCCCACTCTTACCATTACAGTCAGAATGACTTTCTTGGGAACTATGGAGAAAACTTCATGTAATTAACTATTTCACAGGAGCTTGGAATATATCTATCTAAAATTCAAAGCAAAATACAATTGGAAGTTAGGATTTAAACGCTTGGTGATTGGAGGTTTTAGGAACTTGATGGAGAGGGAGAGAAACTGATGCTAGTGTGTGTACTAAAGATCAACACTTGGGTCACTGAGTAATCTAGAACTAATGAAGACAGCCCATTCAATGTCCTTGCCTACAGCACTCACCTGGTGTAGGAGGTCCTTTAGTCTATATGTTGCTTTCATTGGTTAATGAATAAAGAAATTGGCTTGGCCTGATAGGGCAAAATTTAGGTGGACAGAGAAAGTTGAATTTTGGGAGGAAGAAAGCAGAGGGGAGAGAAGTCATGGATCCTTTTCCTGAGATCAATGCCAGTTAGAATCTCCAATAAGCCACTGCCATGTGGCAATACACAGATTAATGACTTTGGAGAGAAAAGAAAAAGGTTAAAGTCCTTAAAATAAAAAAGGAAAAAGAGAGTAATTGTGTGTGATGGTACAAACCTTTAATCCCAACACTTGAGAGGCAGAGGCAGAGAGATTTCTGTGAGTTTCAAGTTGTAGTAGCATGCACCTTTAATCCCAAAGTTTGGGAGGCAGAGGCAGAGAGACCTCTGTGAATTTAAGGTGTGGTGGTGGACACCTTTAATCCCAGCACTGGGGAGGCAGAGGCAAGTGGCCCTTTGTGAGGTCAAGGACAGCCTGGTCTACAGAGGGAGTTCCAGGACAAAGAAACACAGAGACCCTGTCTCAAAAAGCCAAAAGTTAAAAGTAAAAATAAAAGAAATAGAGGTTAAAATAAAGCTAGGTAAAGATGAAAAACAGAGAATTTTGATACTGTATGTTATTATGCTCGCTTTGAATTGTTTTTTATTCAATTCCATAGGTGGACTGCTCTGTTGTTATGTCAATACTATGCTGTTTTCAATACTGTCGCTCTGTAATAGAGTTTGAAGTCAGGGATGGTAATGCCTCCAGAAGTTCCCTTATTGTATAAGATTGCTTTGGATATCCTGGGCTTTTTGTTTTGCCATATAAACTTGATTATTGTTCTCTCAAGGTCTGTGAAGAAGTTTGATGGAATTTTGATGGGGATTGCATTGAATCTATAGATTGCTTTTGGTAGAATTGCTATTTTTACTATGTTGATTCTCCCAATCCAAGAGCAGGGGAGGTTTTTCCATTTTCTGGTAACCTCCTCAATTTCTTTCTTCAAAGACTTAAAGTTCTTGTCAAATAGGTCTTTCACTTCCTTGGTTAGAGTTACCCCAAGATATTTTATGCTATTTGCGACTATCGTGAAAGATGTTGTTTCTCTGATTTCCCTCTATGCTTCTTTATTTTTTGTGTATAGGAGGGCAACCGATATTTTGGAGCTGATCTTTTATCCTGCCATGTTACTAAAGGTGTTTATCAGCTGTAGGAGTTCTTTGGTAGAGTTTCTGGGGTCACTTATGTACACTATCATATCATCTGCAAATAACGAAAGTTTAACTTCATCCTTTCCAATTTGAATCCCCTTGATCCCCTTATGTTGTCTTATTGCTATTGCTAGAACTTCAAGCACTATATTAAAGAGGTATGGAGAGAGTGGACAGCCTTGTCGTGTTCCTGATTTTAGTGGAATGCCTTTGAGTTTCTCGCCATTCAATTTGATGTTAGCTGTCGGCTTTCTATATATTGCTTTTATTATATTTAGGTATGACCCTCGTATCCCCAATCTCTCCAACACCTTTATCATAAAGGAGTGTTGAATTTTGTCAAATGCTTTTTCAGCATCCAATGAAATGATCATATGTTTTTTTCTTTCAGTTTATTTATATGATGGATTACATTGATAGATTTGAACCAGTCCTGGATCTCTGGGATGAAACCCATTTGATCATAATGGATAATTTTTCTAATGTGTTCTTGGAATCGGTTTGCCAGTATTTTGTTGAGAATTTTTGTGTCAATGTTCATGAGTGAGATTGGCCTGTAATTCTCTTTCTTGGTTGTGTCTTTATGTGGTTTTGGTATCAGGGTAACTGTAGCTTCATAAAAAGAGTTCGGCAATGACTCTTCTGTTCCTATATTGTGGAATACATTAAGGAGTATAGGTATTAGCTCTTCCTGGAAGTTCTGGTAGAATTCTGCATTGAAACCATCTGGTCCTGGGCTTTTATTGGTAGGGAGATTTTTGATATCAGCTTCTAACTCTTTACAACTGTCAGGTCTATTTAGATTGTTCACCTGGTTTGTTTCAACTTTTGTATATGGTACTTATGTAAAAAATGTCCATTTCTTTTACATTTTCCAATTTTGTGGCATATAGGCTTTTGTAGAATGATCTAATGATTCTCTGAATTTCCTCTGTGTCTGTGGTTTTGTCCCCCTTTTCATTTCTGAGCTTATTAATTTGCATGTTCTCTCTCTGCCATTTGATTAGTTTGGAGAGGGGTTTTTCAATCTTGTTGATTTTCTCCAAGAACCAGCTTTTTGCTTCATTGATTCTTTGGATTGTTTTCCGTGTTTCTATTTTGTTGATTTCAACTGACAGTTTGATTATTTCCAGTCTTCTACTCCTCCTGGAATTGTTTTAATGCTGAGGAAGGAGCAACAGCTGTTAAAAAATATTTGTTTATAAATGCTGCTGAATTAATCCAAGATAGGTCATTTGAAAATATCTTGACTTCAAAATTGAAGTCAAAATGTATGCTACTTTGGAGAAAAGATTTTGCTTTTGTTTCCACAGGAAATTAGTGGCTGTGGATTCATTCCGAATTAAGAAAATCATGTTTGATCAAGAAAGACCACCTGAGAAATCTCTGATAGTAACAGATGGTCCAGATGTCAGAGTTCTAGCCAGAATGGATTCAAGATGCTGTGTGAGATAATCAGGCCTCACAGGATACTCCCGTCAGGACTTGATCATAATTCTAATTTTTCTTTAGGTCAGCATAAGATTATCAGCACACCCAACCATCCAGAAGTAGCCTGGAATACTATACCTACATTCCTCAAAAAATGGACTATGGATATTTTCCTTTGCTTAAAAATAAAAAAAAGAGGGGAAAGTGGTGCAGAATAACTGTCTGTATTTGGTCAATCATGTTTTAAACAAATGCTGATTGGCCAGCATGAAGTATAGGCAGGTGAACTAGACAGGAAGTAGAGGTGAGGCAATGAGAACAGAACAATTCTAGGAAAGAGGAAGCTCATTATTCCCAGTCCTGCTCAGACTACTGGAGAAGCAGGATGTGATCTGCCCTGCTGAAAAAGGTACTGAGACCTATGGCTAACATAGATAAGAATAATGGGTTAATATTAGCTACAAGAGCTAATTAGAAGCCTGAGCTAATGTGCCAATTATGTGTGATTTTCTTCGGGACTTGCCAGCTGTGGGAACTGGGCAGGACAGAAACCACAACAAGCAGGGTCCTCATGTTACAGTGAGTTGACTGAACTGTACTAAATTTTGTCCTGACAGTTATTGAGATGTTGTGTTTTAATTTTTGCTGTGTGCAATTGCTTCAGTAAAAGTTAGCTTACAACATTTGCTCTAAGAATTATTTTTAACATGCATTAACTCCATAGAGCAACTAAAGAAGTTGAATAGATCTATACGCAGAGACAAAGCAACATAACTCTCTGAAGATGCAATTATCATAATTTATAAATGAGATTGTAGAAAAAATCCCCAATTAATAAAGCATTCATGAAATTCTATGTATAAAATCTATGCAATATAATCATGTAAATATATCATAAATCATTGCTCAAAATATTAACAGAATTATCTGCAGGTAGTATAAACAAAATACTGAATTAATTCATTTAAATATTATTTTCAAATGAGCACACACTGTTTACATTGAATATAGCTCAAAATAACAGCATTAAATTTCATAGAATTGAGCCTCCAAACAAATAGACAACAGAAAACCTTAAACAAGTAACCTACATTGGATAGATTCTTTTTATTAAAAAGACAATTTCAATGATATAAAGTTGTAACCACAGAAAAACCATGTTCACCTAATTATGACTCTCATGATTTTGCCTCCTGAATAAATTTCCATTTCATCTATATTTCATACAGTGTGTCTTTTTTATTTATTCCAGTGAGGTCCAGCATTCAAAAGTGAAGGAGTCATGTCTAAAACAGAAGAAGAGTAAGGACATTAACAAGCTAATATTATTCGTGGTGGTTTCTTGGTACATGAGTATGAGGAGAATGAAAATAAAAATCTAAATAATCCACCACTACCTAGAGTACACTGTAAGGGTGGGTTTCTCATGAATAAAATGGATTTAAATACATATAACAAAGACATCCACACAGTGAAAAGGAAGTCAATAAAAATATATGGTTCTCTGCAAATAGTCACAGCTTCAGTATGGAAAAAAAAAGGTAGAAACTGGTGAGATTCTATTACCAGCCTGTAGTGGGCAGAGACTCATGAATATTTACTGTATCAGAGAGTAAAATACATATACAAGGGCACCTGCAAGTCCAGTCCTTAGGCTCAGATAAAGTAAAAGATAGCTTTAGTTTGTGACAAAGAAGCAAATTTAAATTAACACTTTTTGCTAAACCCACACTTCCTTCATAATTATATACCTTGGCAACCTTAGAAGAGGTTATCAAGTTATGGAGTTTTCTGAACCCAACCTTCTTAAAGGCTGGGTTCTAACTTCATGTTTTGGAAACTACAGGATTCTAATATCTTCTGTTTTGAATTGGCTAACAGTGCTTCCATCTGCAGCATTTTTTTAAGTAAATTTTATTAAATTATAAAAGTTTCCATTTCCGCCCCCCCTCCCAACACCCTCCCACTCCCCCCACTCCCCCTCCTCCTCCCTCTTCGTCCCCCAGGGCAGTCAGGGTTTCCTGCCCTGTGGGAAGTTCCAGTTCCTTCCCCCTCCCTCCAGGTCCAGGAAGGTGAGTGTCCAAACAGACTGGATCCCCAAAATCCAGTATATGTAGAGGAAACAGGTCCCAGTGTCATAGTCAATGGCTTTTCAGAAAGACTTCGGGCCAGCCACAGTCAGAGAATCCGGCCAAATTCTGAGAATCTGGTTAGATCACGTCCTCGTTCAGTCCCAGTCCAACTGGCCTTGTTAAACTCTCATCAGATCCGTTCCCTTGTATCAGTGGGTGATAGCATCCCTCGCAGTACTGATTTCGTTTTTCATGTTCTTCCTCCTTCTGCTCCTCATTTGGACCTCGGGGGGCTCAGTACGGTGCTCCAATGTGGGTCTCCGACTGTATCGCCGTCCTTCGCCAGATGAAGGATCTATGGTGATAAGCAAAATATACATCAGTATGGTCATGGGCCACGGCCGATTCAGGCACCCTCTCCTCTGTCCAGAGAGCAATCTGGGGGATCTCTCCTTGGACCTGGGATCCCATATATAATCAAGTCTCCTGTAAACCCTAAAATGGCTCCCTTAGTTGAAATATATTGTTCCCTGATCCCATATTCATCCTTCCTCCCCCCCCCCCCCATCTCCGGCCACCAAGCTTTCCCCGTTCCTCCCCTACTCCCTTCTCTCTAACCCTCTCCCCTTCCATCGACCCTCCCACCCCACCATGCACCCGAGGTTACCTGGGACTCTTGTCTATTTCCTACCTCCTGGTGGATAGCTAAATAATCTTCATCAGGTTCATCTTCTTATTTAGCTTCTCTAGGATCACGAATAATAGGCTCAAAGACCTTTAATTATGGTTAGAATCCACTTATGAGTGAATACATACCGTTTTCCTCTTTTTGGGTCTGGCTTACCTCACTCAGTAACGCGTTTTCTATTTCCATCCATTTGCATGCAAAATTCAAGATGTCATTGTTTTTTACCGCCGAGTAAAACTCTAATGTGTATATGTTCCACACCTTTTTTAACCATTCTTCTATTGAGGGGCACCTAGGCTGTTTCCAGGTTCTGGCTATTACAAATAGTGCTGCTATGAACATAGTTTTGCTTTTCGGATCTTCAGGATGAACCCCAATTTTTTATCCTGAGTTTTTACTAATTATGCATCATTTGGTACACAACTTTTTGGGGGTATAGATTCACAAAAATGCCATTTGCCTGAGACTTTTTAGCCAACAACCCAGGTCAGAGTTGGGATTGGAATTTGTTCTAGGAACTGGACCCAAATATAACCACCTGGGTTTGGGAGAAAAGCTAGCATTTCCAGCTCCTATCTGTCCTGGCCTAGTTTTCATATAGATGGAAACTACACAGAGAATCAGGATATTGTGTATTATTGTTGTTTTTGAATTGTTTGCTGAAAAAAGCTGCTATGAGACTTCTGATTACAAATGTTGCTGGATTAATCCAATTTATATACTTTGAAAATGCCTTGACTTCAAATTTTAATTCAAAACATACATTACTTTAGAAATGAGATTTTGCTTTTGGTTCCGCAGGAAGTGAGAAGCTGTGAATTCATTCTTGGTTAAGTAAAATAAGGTTTGTTCAAAATGCTTTGACTTCAAAATTTAAGTCAAAGGATATGTTAATTTGTAGAAGAGGTTTTGCATTTGTTTCTACAGGAAATGAAAGGCTGTGGATTCATTCTTGGTTAAGAAAAGTAAGATTTGATCAAGGAAAACCCCTGAAAATCTTCAATGGGAGTTGATGACCCAGATGATTCAACGTTTCAGAGCACATTTGTTGCAGTTTTCTATGAGTTCTCTATTCAGAAAAGCTTCAAGACTGCTTGCTGAAATTATCCACCTTCATAGTAAGGACTTGACAATAATCTTAACTTTTCTGGGTCCCCATAAGATTATCAACATCCCCAATCAGCAGGAAGTAGCTTAGAAAACTATGACATATTCCCCAAAATACGGATTATGGATGCTTGATTTTGTTTAGTATGTTAAATAAAAATTGTTATGATAGTGGCAAAGGAAATTAGACTCAAAGATCTTGCTTTGAAAAATAAAAAGGTAAAAGCAGGCAGATCTCTATGAGTTCAAGGTCAGTCTGATCTACAGTGTGAGTTGCAGGATGGGCTCCACAGCTTTTGAAAAATCTTTGTTTGAAAAACCAAATAAGAAAGAGAGAGAGAGAGAGAGAGAGAGAGAGAGAGAGAGAGAGAGAGAGAAAATGAAAAAGAGGGAGAAAGAAATAGAAAAAAATAAAGAAAAAGAAATAAAGGTAATAGAAATATGATAAGAGACAAAGGTAGATTATTAAATCAACTTTTTAAAAAGCAATTATTAGTTTTAAATGTTTTATATTGGTTTTACTTTTGTATACTGTATACAGATATTGTATATTGATACAAATTTGAGATTAATTTTGTAAAAAATATTGTACATACATTTCATGATAGGTTAGATATGAAATATTTTCTCTGAATTTCTCAAATGCAAATTGACTAAACATTATTGATGTATTTATTGCCTGTATATATCATATATTATCATTGTACTTATTGTATACAGTTTTCTTATATTAGTTATAGCCTTCTTTTTATCTTAAATGAAAAGGAGGAATGAAGTGACATTTGAATTGCATTTTAATACTAAAGACTGCCTAAAGATCTGAGAGTAAAACAGTCCCACTGGTTAGCCATATGGACTAGATTATGGTAACACACACCTTTAATCCCAGTAGCCACTCTGGATGCCATAGAAAGCAGGTGGTGCATGCCTTTAATCCCAGTCATGCACACCTTTAATTCTAGCCCTAGAGAGGAATATAAAATGGGGGAGACAGGTCTTAGACACAGTCTCATTCTGAGCTTTCAGGAGGCAAGTTTGTCATTTTAGACTAAGGTCGAGGTAAGAGCCAGTGGATTACTGTTTTGCTTTCCGGATCTTCAGGTTGAAACCCAATTTCTGACCCTGAGTTTTCATTTAATCATGCTTTATAGCAGTTCTATCTATGTCTCACATTTTCCATAGCAACACAATTTCCAGTTGTGGTTCAAAGTACTCAGAGTTTCTGAAAGTATGCGTGCACAACAGTGTGTAAATTTGCAACAAAAGAAACAATTTGCATGAATAATTCTTAGTCTGGGGCATGACTAATGCCAGAATTAAGAATTTAAAGTTCCTACATTGCATTACAAACAATTTTTACAGTGATGGAAAAGGAATATTATGCCAAAGACTACCAAAAGTGTTTTCCTAAATAATGGTTCTGAACTGAAAATTATGCCTAGTGATCACATTGGGCATTCTTAATTCTGTTACTTGAAACATGCACCTACCTTTTGGAATAAACCTCAAAATTTGTTATAGCAAAATTGAAATTAGAATATAAGATTGGAAAATGAAATTTTATTTGGAAATGTCACATATGTATAAAATATATCTTTATCATATCTATTTGTTGCTCTCTGTCTCCAACTTCTCCCTAAAATTTCCCCATCACACCTTCTCAGTTCCACTTTTTTAACTTAATTAATTAACATAATTATCTATTTTTAATATACTGAGCTCAATTCATAACCCATTCACTAAGCCATCTGCCCTGCTCTAAAATTTCTACCAATCTTCTTTTAGAATAACTAAATGTCTTCTACTTGTGAAATATATTTGTAGTACCCTGTAGCACCAAGTGGTTCATTTAATAACTCTGCTCTTTGGTTCTGAGAATTAGATTGTGTAATTCTAAAACCATCTTATTAAACTTCTAAATAATTTTTATTAGATAAATGTGATCTGCAAATCATTTGTGAACATGGTTCTGAAATAGTTTTGTTTAATTTAAATATAATACTGGTCAATAATTAATATCTTATAAGAAGATACACATAGTTTCACTGTAAAAAGCAAGTAATATATAAAATAATGGAAGTCTTTTTAACTGGACTTTTGCTAAATTAATAAGCTCTCTGAACGAAAGCAAATGTGTTTATTTGAAGTGCATTACTTTCATGAATAAACAAAATCATTCGTTTTGCAATATATGTTTGACAGCACACTCTGTCAAAGTATGTGAATGTCAGAGTATGTGAACAGGTTTGGAATCCAAACTTAAGGATTCTGTATGTTTAATGGGTATAGAAAATGGAATATATATGTATATATCTGAGGTGCTTTCCTCTCTAAATTGTTGATAATTACTTATAATTTATCTTTGATGATAAAATAAGTGTTTTAAATTCTTCATGTTATTTAATCCGTAATTGTACACATTCATTCTTCTACAATGTATCTGTTCAAGAATGTGGTTGATGGTACACAAAGAGAAACTGTGAATAATTTAGCAGAATTCAGATATTTTTTCAATCATCTGATTAATAACAACCGACATGTAATCTTGATCTGTTGACACATACCTGTATCTCTAGAACTTAGAAGGTAGGGGCAGGAAGATCAGGAGTTCAAGCCAATCTTGGTTGCATGCGACCCTGTTTCAGAGAAAAGCAACAACAACATCAAAATGCCAACAAAGTAGATCAAAACAAAACACAAACAATAGCAAATACACAAGCATAATCAGAAGGTAGAATAGCATGACACATAATCAAGCTCAACTCTTCTGGAAAACGAAAAACACTTTCAAGTGGAAACTAAAAACTCGGAAAAATACAGATTGCCATCTCAGATTAGCAAGATCCCTACATCATACCTAGAACACTCTTCCAAGTCTCCCATTGAGGATAAGACATACCTTCTATTTGAAAACAAGATACAAATTTGAGTGACCCTGAAGAATAGTGATAAAAATACCCCAAAGTAAGAATGGAATATTGTTTGCTTTACCAGGGAGAAACTCTTCCTCGGCCACTTTATTCAAAGGAATCTAAAGCAATAATTTGCTGGCAAATGATCAGACATCTCTGCTGCTTTTCCTAGTCTCAAGGATAAGTTAAAATGAATAATAACTGATGAAACTCTCTTTGATTTGGAATTGACACAGCATATGTCCAAGGTACTTCTTTTTCTGTCTCAGCTCAGAAGTTTTCATGCTGAAGGCTTTGCTTTGAGCTTGGTCCTCTGGATTTCATGCAGTTTCAGCTCATGTCCATCTGTTCATGAGCACAACCAAAGCAGGACTGACGCTCAGTGATAAAGAGAAGAAAATGACTGTATATAGGACTAAAGCACCACTGCAGTCCCAGCAGCCATTCTGCTGTTTCTATGGAGACATTCCACCACCTGGCTTTGTGAGTGGAAGCACAGGCATGTTCCTTTCATCACCAAACCTCCTAGAGTGCAACAACTCGTCAGGATGAAAGAACGTGCTGAACGCAATTCTTTATTCTGACAGATAAATCATTTGGAAGAATGGTGAGTTTTCTTCAGAAATTGTACAATATTGCTCTCTCCTACCAGATTTTCCTCTCACTATGCATTCCCTTCAGCTTTACATACATGCATTTATACAGGTTGAAGAAAATAAATCTATAAAATCTGTGTGCCAGACTTTTGCAGAACATTTGATGTTCTCCCGGAAGAAACAGACATCCAGAATTTATATGATATGATAAAGATTGTATAACATTCAATATAGAAACACAATTATATGGTTGTAGCCTTGGTTGTAAATTCCAGTATAGTCCTCATCCTGTGATGAACTCTGACATGCAGGCAGAGTGTGGGAATGAAATCACAAAATCTAAATGAATGAAATAGTAATGAAGAGGAGCATGAGGCAATCATGTAGGACACTGTGAAGAGAAATGGAAACTGCACAGTATTGAATATCTGTGCTAAGGTTCTAGGTAGGTCATGCAAGTATTACATGCCAAAGTCAGGCAAGTATTAATGATGTATTAATCAGGACTTTCAGGTGGTAGAGATAAAAGAAACATTCTGAAATCCATTTTATTAATAAGAGTATAATCTAACTGCCCATTATTATTGAATGTGAAGAAGAACACAGAAATATTGATTGAAGAGTAGCTTTTTTTAAGTGCCTACACTTAGTGACTTTTGGGGAAAATGTTGGGTTGATGTAAGTTTTCAGTATGAGATGAATATTCAGTTTTCTGTGTGCCATCAAAGCTAAGCAGTGCGATCTTCACACTCAGACCTCATGAACGAGTCAGCACTTCATAAGCACATTGTCAGTGGTTTGCTTTAGACACCTAGAATTCACATGCACCAAAAAATACACTGTAATCCTTTCTTCTTTAGGGTTTTGTATTGCTTATCATTTCTTTAATGATTTTATACATGAATTAATTAATTAATCATTAATCATTTATGCTTTGATCACTTGTACCTACTTCCCACTTCAAATCCTTCCATTCCCCCACATCTCATTTCCAAATTCGTGTCTTCTTTCTTTTCTTTATTATGCACGGAGTCTAGTTAGTACTACACATTGATACAGGGCTGTTTTGGAGAATATTGACACATTCCTGAAGAAAACTCCCTCTCCCTTGCCCATCCGTCTCTAACTGCCAATAGCTTTCAGCTAGGAGTGGAGTTTTCTATCATTCCCCATCAATGCTGGAATACTGACTGGGCAGAATCTGTCCAGATCTAATACAGGCAGTCCACAGCTGCTGTGAGTTCATCGGTACAAGAGTTCTGTCATGTCCAGAAAAAGCTTATTTCCCAAGAGGCTATTCCCCAAAATCGCTGTCTTTTCTCACTAGTGCTAGAATTTTGAAAAGCAGCCAGCTTGCCACCTGGGAATTGAAGCAACAAGCTGACCCATCTTTTTTTTTTTTTTTTTTTTTTTTTTGCAGCCTGATTTTCTGACACCCACTCAAAGAAAAGTGCATGCTCACTCTTCTACATTTACCACTTACTGAACAAACTTTTAAATTATGATCTCTCCTTATCTTTTCTATACCTATGCATACTTGGACATACAAAGTTAAAATTAAATGCATCATGGGAAAGAATATGTACAATGAACTACAACTTACAGAACTTAAACCTGTTATCTAAAAGCAGGAACTTACCTATATTCTGCATCTAGCAAGCAACACTCTTCCTCCAAGACCCCACAAAAGAACCTTTGGACAGTAGGAAGGTGCCACTGAGACACATGATTAGTCAGGGCCTGCTGTTTCCTTGCAGGATTCCTACTCTGGGCTTGGACTTAGCTATTCAATTAAATTCTTTGTTTCTCTGCTCTCTGTATGCACGTACCCAAATTGTTAATCAAGATATTGAGAGTCTTGTATCAAATATTCCAAACAGACACCAAAGTAACATACTTATTTTGGACATGTACCATAATTACCTTTTATTTTAAATATTCTTTGCTGGTATACCTTCTATTATTTCATTACAAACTTTTGAAACTATCCATCATTTTGCAGCTTTATTTTCCATGTAATTATGGAAGCATTGACTATTTGAATACAGATTGCTAAGAAGATGCATTACTAATCAAATTATCTTTCCAACAAATTCTTTTGAGTCTAGTCTTATTTGTCTGTTTCTCATAGGCAGATGGAAAGGTTGAAGCTTTTATGATAATTTATGCTTTATTTTATTAGCACTGGATCATGTTAAACAATCACTTTTTCTTCTACTTTTAAGTCATGTTATTCTGTTTTTGTCTCTATTGTCTCACATTTACTAGCTATCAGTTTTCTAAGTTTTAAAAAGACTCTTTATTCTCAAGTGTCCCACATGGTAACAGTAACTCCAGGTCTAGTTAGAAGGAAGGATGATAACAATGTTTCAGGATTCTTTCCTCTCATCCTGTTTCCATGTGTTTCTTTTTCTTTCTTTCTTTCTTTCTTTCTTTCTTTCTTTCTTTCTTTCTTTCTTTCTTTCTTTCTTTTTATTAGCTGTTTTTAATGTATAAGCCAGGACAATGAACAAAACCTGTAATTGCCCCAGGCAAATGGAACATAGAAAGTTATCTGAAGCTAACGTGGCCCTTGGACTTTACATTTATTAAGCCAGTAAATTCCCTTTAACTTTTTTTTTAAAAAAAAAAAGACTATTTCGAAATTCAGACTTTCTTCATTAATCCTAGATAATATATATATTACTTTTTATTGAAAACAAATTTTTCACTCATACAATATATCCTAACCACACTTTCCCCTCCCTCCAAACCCCCCAGGTACCCACACTTCCTCTTTCCTCCCTGATCCACTACCCCATTCTTTCTTTATCTCCACTCCTTTTTGCCCTTGTTGTTCTAAGCAGGTGGAAAGCCATATTCAGAAGTACTAAAGAGTTTACATTATCTTTCTGTAACCTATTGATCATGCTGAATTCCAAATGTCCTACTCAACCTATGTCCACAGTCTACCCAAGTGTTGCTTTTTATGTGCAAATCAGCACTCACTACATGATAAATATAAGCATGATTGATGTAATATTTTCTATTTTTATATGTTATTCTATTTTGATACTCATAAAAAGTAGTCAAACCATGAATATTTATTGTACATATCTATACCTACTCATGGCATGAGGAAGTTGTACATGATTGTTGGAATGAGGCCACTTGTTCATGTTGGCCACTTGGCTAGCTTAGCCCAAAAATAATCACACAGAAACTGAATTAATTAAATCACTGCTTGGCCCATTAGCTCTAGCTTCTTATAGGCTAACTCTTACATATTAATTTAACCCATTTCTATTAATCTGTTTATCACCACAGGGTCATGGCCTACCAATAAAGTTTCAGCATGCTTTTCTCTGGCTGTGGCTTCATGGCATCTCTCTGACTCTGCCCTTCTTTCTCCCAGATTTCAGCCTAGTTTTCCCTGCCTACCTAAGTTTTGCTTTGCTATAGGTCCAAATCAGTTTCTTTATTCATTAGTGGTAATCACAGAACACAGAGGGGACTCCCACATCACATCTTTGTTTCTGTTTGAGTATCCTTACATACACAGTTAACATTAGGATGGATTAGAATTGATGATGATAATGATAGATAGATAGATAGATAGATAGATAGATAGATAGATAGATACATACATACATACATTCATACATACATACATACACACATACATGTATACATATACACATACATAATACATAAACATATTATAGATATTTAGATAGATAGATGCATATAAATATCAATATATACAGTTATAAATGTAAACACATGTATATATAATATGGGATTTCCCTCTGTAAGCTGTGAATATCATTGGTTAATAAAGGAACTGCTTTTGCCTATAGCAGAGCTATAGAAGAACAAAGCTAGGCAGAAAAATCTAAACTGAATGTTGGGAGAAAGCAGGCAGAGTCAGAGAGAGGCCTTGTAGCCCCTGCTGGAGACAGACGCTGGATGAAACTTTACCTGGTAAGCCACAGTCACATGGTGATACACAGATTAGTGGTGATGGGTTAAATTAAGATGTTAGAGTTAGCGTAGAAGAAGCTAGAGAAAATGGACAAAGCAGTGATTTAAATAATAAAGTTTCTAGTGATTATTTCGGGTCTGAACTGCCAAATAGCCGGAACAACAAAGTGGACTTTTTACAATGAGAGAGAGAGAAGGAGAGAGAGAGAGGAATGAAGAAATAGAGAGTTAGAGTGAGAGAGAGAGAGAGAGAGAGAGAGAGAGAGAGAGAGAGAGTAAAAGACAGACAGTCAGACATAGAGAAAGACACAGTCAAAGATACAGAGACAGGGAGGGATAGCAACAGCAATGTGGAGAAACGGGTAGGTATAATTGTATTTTATAATAATGAAAATTGTAAGCATTTGCCTTTGCTGTATTGTAAAAATAGATTTGAGCCATACCATATACTGGAGCAAAAGCTAGAAGGAAAGCAGTTATCTTTGCACCTGTCTTGAGCGACTTTATCACCAAGTTCTGGAGTAGGTTACAAAGCAAGACAACTTAGTTTTGTTAAATGTTAGCTTGTTGAACTGAACTGTTATATATTTTTGACATGGAACTCATTATTAATTTAAAGTACGAAAAATTTCACAATAATTAAAAATTTTAAAGAATGTGTTTGCAGAAGACTCTGTCTAATGACTACAGACAAACTCTTGGGTATTATTATTATTATTATTTTGCCTTTATGACCACCTCTTTCTCTTAACCCTTATATTTAAATTTTATTTTCAAATATCTTTTATAAACTTTGATTCTGATACATGCTACAAACAGGATATGCAGACTGATGAAGATTTAAAGGTGAAATATTACAAACTACACAATTGTTCATATTTCTCTATGTCATAGTTGTTTCCCTAGATATCTCTAACCACATTTAAACTCTGTGTCTATGTATATTAAGACCCAGCCATTTTGACCATTGCTATAAGACAAGGGCAGAGAAACGATGTCTGTGGTATTCTCTTTCTTGACCTATACATGGTGTTATCAGTTCCAATTGCCCCTTAACAGGCTTAATTTCTAAGGCTTTATTTGCCTTAATGAAAGTTGTTAAAATGGTTTTTTAAAATCAAATTAAATTGCAATTCAGTGAAAAGAGCAATACAATATAACACATTCTCATTAAGTTTTCTCATCTTTGTATGGACTCCTGCATCGTTCAATTTACATACAACTGCTTCCTATGCTAACTTAAAATAGAACTTGTTATTGGTATTATAAAATAATTCTTCTGTACCTGAATAACCTGAATGTCTTTAAATGAGGCCCAGGTCAGAGTGTCCTTTTTGTATTCTCCATGGTCAATTGCTTATGAACTTATTGCTACACCATTTAACCTCTATTATAAGATTTTTTTTCTATAACAAGAACTTGAGCCAAACCTGATACTCAAACATTCTGATGTGAAGCTGATAATTTAGCTTTAATGATTAGCAGCTAGGACTCTAGTTCACACTATTTAGAAATTCTTACCTCTAGGAGTATTTTAGCTGTTTAAAAAGTATTTCTCCTAACTGAGATGCTGATCTGGAAGCGATAATTGCTCGATGGCTGGATTTCTTCTGATAAATTCTAATTTTCTTAGATAAGATCTCAGCATATTTTTTTCACATTTTAAAGCATATTTTTATTGGAAAAGAAACAAATTTTTCTAGGTAGACTGATTCACAAACATAGCAACACATTTACTAAAACTTGTGGATAGATGTTATTAGTACATATAGTTTCCTTTAAAATAATAGAAAGGATAAAAAATGGGCTAATTATGTAATTTTAGTATACTCTCAGAAGAAATGCTGGAATCATTATGTGAGGATAGCTCAAGCTTACTTCTGTGGAGCCAGTAAAGTCAGCTTGCTGACTCAATTAAGGAAGAATTTGTGCATAAGTCACATGAACATCAATGACTTTTCCTAAAGTATTTATTACTGTACTGATATTTTCCTCAAGCCTTTTGTCCATTTGGTGGAATTGAAGTTAGAGAAGATGGACATGGCAGAAAAAAGTAATCTTACCCTTGCTGAAGAGGTGAAAAGTCATAATAAAAGCTTTGTGTTAATTCTTTGTCAGTGGTGAACTGCTCCCATTAGAGACATATTTTAGCCTGAACTCAAAAGTTAACTTTTGGGATGATTTATGAGACATAGGTTGGTCATAACCATCTAAAGTAAAGCCATTGAGAAATATTGACAGTGCAGCTACATTCTACCCTTCCATCACATTCTAGATCTTAAAAGAAACCTACTCTTCTCAGGAGGGCACTCTTAGCCTGAACTGCTGGTCCTTTGAATGAAGTTTTTGCTCTGCTGATGGGAACTCATTCTCAACAATATTTTGCTATCAGTCATGAATCTCCATTCGCTTTAGAAAAGCTTTAGTTCACTGACACCCAGCCCCTGTAGCTGACTGGATTGTCACTGACAGCAAATCTTTAGAAAGAGATATGGAAGGAAGAAGGAAAATCCCCTACTTGTGACAGCAGCACAAACTAAATACAATACTGAAAAAAATCTAGGGGACTGAATACTTAAATTCTTATCCCTGTATTGCAGAAATAGAAAGTCAGGGACACCTGTGCATACATCTCTCTTGTTTTCTATACAGTTACAATAGGATGTAGGCTGCACCTGGCTCTGGCTACATGGAAATCTCACCATGTCTCAGAACAGTGTCAGGAATCAGGTATAGCATAGTATGTGATTCTTTCCTGAAAATGATTTCTAATTTTAGTCTCAGTTGAGTCTAAACATGGCCAGGTTAAAGTATAAACCTCCTTTCATGGAATAATTATGCTCAAATACTAAGCATGTTAAGTGTGTGAGTGTAATCTTCCTCTTTGTGAAGTACAAGCTCTGCATTTCGTGTCTCTGTCTGGGAGCATTTGCTTGGTAAGAAGAGGGTTCCTCTTCATTATTTCCTAACTGTTTATTGGCAGCTTCACTAGAAATCTGAGCTTTATATGACAGAGTCAAAGGTTAATAGGTGAGAGTTTAAAGAGAAAATTGTCTTGGAGATAATTTACTTGGAAGAGGGAGGAGTCAGAAAGATTGGCACAAAGAAACAGCTTGAGCAGAGCACAGCAGTACTGTCCAGCCCCAAGAGAGGATCAACACTAAGGTGTCTCTTCAGAATTGGCTCATTCTAGTTTTTCATTTTGATTGTCATTTTCACAGTATACAAACTAGGTTCAGATAAAAGTGGTCTTGTTTTATTGAAGTTGGAACACTCACTCTTGGTATGGATATAGTCCTTCTTAGGTTGGGTCCCTAGAAAGAAAGAAAAGGAAAAGGCAAGCTAAGGACAATTATTCACCTTTCTTTGCTTTGCATATGCTGTTACAATGTGACTAGCTGCCTAATGTTCCAGCTACCATGAACCCTCACCCTCAAACTGTAAATTAAAGTAAACTTCCTTAAGTTGCTTTTGTGGGATGCTTTGTCACGGTAATGAAAAACACAACTAATACCTTCCCACTAAATCAAAACTGCCAGGCTTTTAAGTCTGTTTCCCTTGGTCACATTGCATGGGGTTTCACTGAAGTATTTAGGCTTCATGATACAGGTTTCTGCTATCTTTAATATAACAAAGTTATAGCTGTGTGTATGAGCCCTGGTAACCATATGTGCACCCCACATGTGAGTAATGTTTTCAGAAGCCAAAAGGGGGCATCAGATCTTCTGGAATTTGAGTTACAGATTGCTGTAAGTGGTCACACAGTAGGACTTCAGGCAGACTGGTAGCTGAGTGTATACTGATTAGTTCGTTATGAGTAACCAGGACAAGTCCTCCTTGCTCTAAGCAGTTCATTTCTAGATCCATCATCAAGTATTTCATTTTACATTGGAAGGGCATGACAATGAGAGGTAAGCAGTTAATATATTGAAATTTTCATATCAGTTCATGATCTTGAAAAATCATAAAAGAATTTATGGACTTCGATAAAAAAGTGCTTTCCCTTTTCAGAGTTGTTACTACAGGATTCTAGAGATGAAAGCATAATGATCTTGATCTCTTTAATAGCAATTTTCTATTTAAAAGATACCTTCTCTTCTTTTTCAATTCCAACATCTCCAAAAATATTCACCACAATGGTCTCTCACTTTTGTCTAAAAACAGCTATCTTTGCTGCATTTTGAGAAGAACTTAGCACCTGAGCAGCTCATTAACTTCTGCTCATTCCCCACCAGATCTGAAAATTTCCTGTCAATTATGCTTTCTACCTTCATTTGGTTTCCCATCTAGATTAATTTTCTAGCACTTTTACAATACACCAGAGAGTGTTTATTTCCCTAAAAGAATTCCCCATGATAGCATTTCTCATACTTTTCCCTATAGTTCCCCACTGGATTCACTGCTTTCCACCTGATGCCAGTTTCTAGACACATGATGTCCCAATTTAACTTCAAATTTCTATATTCAGTTTGGTTCTTAAAATTCACTGCTGACATAGAATCCCATTAACATAATGCTCCTACCTTCACCTTTGGCTACATTTGATCCCACATTTTCTCATGAACAAAGATGAAACAACATGTGCAAAATATTGTATAATCTCTAATATGCACTGGTCACTGCACAAATGTATTAAATTTGCATTCTGTGGAACAGAAGAAGTATTCAAAAGTGAACTAAAGAAATATGTATGTGAGTCCTTAAATGCTAATGGATGGACAAAAACGCTTCTGTTTATTCAAATATAAGTAATATACCACATTGTCTTCTAATTTCACATTATATAATTGCATTCCCCTTGATTTTATTTAAAAGCCTTTATCCAAAAACATTTAAATATATTCTAAATTTCTCAAATATTAAACATATATAGTTCTTTAATGAATACTTTATCCACAAACAGTGATTTATGGTATCTAAGAATATATCACATCATGCAAAGAAAACAGGCAAAACAGGGCACTGGTAGAACAAAGTACAATGACTGGCTTTTTCCAGTCACATTTTCTACACTCTATTGCAATCTTCTAGCAATGTCAACAAAAAATAATGAAATAAAGTTGGCTTCAATATATTGATAAGTTGATGACATAAAATCTCCAATATTTGTTAATCAAAAATCACCAAATGAAAAAATTAATTACAAAAATATAGAGATATAAAAATATATGTGGTAATTGTAATGCAATTAATTGTAAGATATACTACAGTTTCATTATTATTTTTACATGTTTTCTGATTATTTAAACTTTAGTGAAGTATATTCAGTGATAAAATGTAAATCCATGTCTCATTTTGAAACTTAGTCACTAACTCAAGTACATAATTTTAGAACTAGTCTAGCCTACAGTAACAGGACATTAACTAAAAGCTGAAGACTTAAGTCCTCAAATCATTCTAAAATCTAGCTTTTATTTATGAATTATTCTTATGTGCTTAACTGCTGTGCGTGCCAATCAAAAGATTGCATACAGAAATCCATAGGATGTAAGATGTGAACCCTTCTCTGGGCACATATTCCTTCCACTTAAGAATTTATAATAAACAATGTAGACATTCAAATGTCATACAATTTATTCAAAATTTTTTAATATTAATTCTTACATATCTTAAGACATTTAACACATTATCACTAATGTCAAGCAAGAACATCCTGAGGACTTTACACTTGTCTAAAAAGCAGACAAAGTTTAGAAGTGAAAGTCAATGATAGAAAAAAAGTGAAAAGTAGTAAAGGCAGAATGACCATAGGGTAAGTTTATATGACCAAAATACAATGTATATATTTTGATATTTTCAAAGAATAAACTAAAATATTTTGAATAGTAACAATAATTATCGAAATTTTCTATTTTGAGTCATGTTGCTGAAAAGAGTGCTAGGAGAAAGAGAGAAGAACAATGGACATTAGATTTAATAACTCCATTACATTTTTAAATCCAATCCTTCTTTTTAAATTTGTTATTCCATCATACATTGAATCCTGACCACAAATTCCTCTCCTTACCTCCCCCTACTGTCCCTCTTATTTCGTTTATACTGTCTTGTCTATCATTTATAAACAATTCAATGTGAATCTTTCAAATAAGTGGGACCTATGTGTTACTCCTTACTGTAAGACAACGTAAGGATAGCACTGGGATAGAGTGAGTGAGAAGGTACAATACTCACTTTGTACCCAAGTTTGAGATCAGGGAAAGTGCTTCATTGATGGTGGACATTAAAAAATGAAATAAAATTGATAATCCTTCTGCTTGTGTTAAAGCACCTGCAACAAGAAGAAAGAGTTCTAATTGTTTCCCTGTCAAACATCTGCTCAAAAGTTTCTGTGACTTTATTTTATTTGTGATTTTATTTCATTTCAGCCTTCTCCACATGTTCAGTGATTGTCCTGTCTAGTGCTGATTTTGATTATCAATGCAGATATATTAGTGAGCAGTTGATATAGATATGAATAATTTGTATTGGTATGGATTTTAAGGCCAATTTTGTTATATTTTATATGCATTTCTGATATTGATTAAGGTATTGTGATTTTATAGTTCACTTAAAATGTAATATATAATTAAAAATGTAGGTTGATAATGGATAATCATCAATAATAGTCAAGCTTGTAGTCATGTTAGTTGGATTTTTGGATATATAGACATATATTTAAGTTAGATAGGCATTCTTCATATCTTTCAAAGACTACAGAACATGGCATTTAATGTTTTAATAACTTAGGACTTTTCATGACAATGAGACATGTCTGCTCCTGGCAACCCCAGCTACTTCAAGAGGAAGAATTGCAGTGAAGAGGCTCCTTATGAAGTTTGATAGCCATTTGGACAAGAAACTGCTCTTGCCTGGCCTGTTGCATAAACTGGACACAAAGAACCTGCAGAGAGAGGACTGCTGAACTTGCCTAAAGGTGAGTTGGTCTTTCGGGGTTCCTGAATTATAAAAGTGTCTGTGAGACATTCTGCAGGATACAAAAGAAAGTGACTGAACTGTCTTTAAAAGTTCCTGCTTCATGGAAATGTCTGCTGGATACTATGTGCCTAAAGGAAGAAGATGAATGACCCAACGGTACAGAAGAACTTTGGGTAACTGTCCAGGCAGCGAGATGTCTCTGTCATTTCTAGAGTTTGGATGTTGCGTACTTCTTTTTTACTTAGGTAATATTATACCCTTCTGGAGTTTTTGATGGAGTTGAAGAATGGATAGTTATAGTTTTCCTTAGTTATGATAAAAGATAAAATAGATATAAATATTGTAACTGTAATTCTTGTTTGATATATAAATATTGTAACTGTAATTCTTGTTTGATAACTGTTTTGCTATATGTAATTTTACAATGTTAAAGTTAAAGCCTTTCTTTTTGTTTAAACAGAAAAGGGGGAAATGATGTAGGAGAGTCTTCTATCTATCTGTTGCTTTCATTGGTTAATTAATAAAGAAAACTGCCTGGCCTGATCTATCAGAACATAGGTAGGCAGGGAAGAGAGAACAGAATTGTGGGAGAAAGAAAGCCGAGGCAGGCAGTTGCCATGACTCTCCTCTCCAAGACAGATGCCATGCAGCCAGCCACCAGATCAGACATGCTGAATCTTTCCTGGTAAGCCACAAGCTTGTGGTGAGACACAAACTATTAGAAATGGGTTAAATCAATATGAGAGTTAGCCAATAAAACGCTACAGATAATGGGTCAGGCAGTGTTCAAATGAATACAGTTTCCATGTAATTATTTCGGGTAAAGCTAGCCAGGCAGGCCGTGGGAAGTGACTCGTCACTCCTTTTACAAGCAGTATCAGAAATGTTTATAAAATAACTTCACTTCCTGTACATGTTCTCCAAGAAAGGCACAACTATTTTTTTTAAGTTTGCTAATATTTATTAAGAAGTCAGACACCTTTTCAATAATTAAAAAGCTGAGGTGTTTCTGATGTCACATATAAAAATGTGTATTCCAATGAATCAATCTAAATACCATTCTTACCCACAGTAAGAATCATGTTTTGTTTGTTTTGGGGAAATAAGCTGTAAAGGATTGACTCAAAGATGTACAAACAGAGCAAATTGGCCCTTTGGTTATAAATGTAGGAATAAAGCTCTGAGTGCCCATAACAATATTGTATTTGGATATGATGGTCCTCAGGAAGGATCCTAAGAGAGCCTGCAGAGTAGGAGACAATGGGATTTTGATATTCTTCTCTAGAAAGAAAACCTGCAACAGTCCACTCTCTCACTTCAACAAACCATGATTCTCCTATAAATCCACTATATCTATGTCTTTCCAAGATTCCCCCTCTTCAATCTTATTCCAATTGGATTCACCCAGTAGCTTGTAATATGTTTCTTTCATTTGGTAAGGTCAAACTGACAATGAAGTTTCACAGGCAGAAATTATTAGGTACAGCACTTTGAATTCCCTTGCTTTTTCCTCGCCTTGTGGTGAGTTTAGAAAAAAATAAAAACAGACATAGAGCCCATCTCAACACAGCCATAATACAATGATGGAGCAAATCTAAAAACAAACAAACAAACAAACTGGATGTATGTACTTTTTTATTTTACATTTTTTATTGATTTTTATTGAGCTCTACAGTTTTCTCTGCTCCCCTCCCTGCCTCTCCCCTCCCCCTTCAATCCTCCCCCAAGGTCCCCATACTCCCAATTTACTTAGGAGATCTTGTCTTTTTCTACTTTCTACTTCCCATGTAGATTAGATCTATATAAGTCTCTCTTAATGTCTGCATTGTTGTCTAAGTTCTCTGGGATTGTATGTACTTTTATTCCAAGTCAGTTGTAGGGGTGAGAAACTAGAAAACAGTCACTGATCCACAATAAAACATCAAATTACACAACTCTTTCAGTGACTGTTGAAAATTTAGTTTACTAAAAGTAAGATAGTCTGGTACAATGCCATGAGGGCTTAGAGAAAGTTAAAAACTCACAGTAAAGGTTGTCAGGGTACCTTATTAAGAAACATAAGGATAGTAATCCGAATATAAAGCATTTAGGTCATTCAATTCAGATAAAACTTCCCATAATGTGATATGCACGTGTGATTCTGATGGTACTTCAACAATTATAGATGGAAGCAACCAACACTCATGCAAAGGAAAATACAACTGTTTGTGTTCTCTAAGGTAAAACACGCTCTCATCTATGCTGTAAGAAAATTTATGTTTTCATATAGATACAGACATGTTATCTTCTGAAAACCTATATGAAAAGACAGTTTAACAGGATGAAGTTGGTTCTTCTTTCTAAAATTGGAAGAAATCCACGTAGATTCATCACCAAAGGAAATCTTCAATAATGTTATAGTGTATCCTTACTCTCAACAGACAGCCTAAACCCAGGAAACTGGTTCTCAGGAGGAGCCTTGAGTACCTTGTTGAAATCTAACTACAGAAATCTCTTTTATGTGCTCATTGAATGTTCAGTTGGAGGAGTAAACACTAGAAAACATGAAAATGAAATAACAATGGATATTGATGGGATTTCTCTGCTTTAATTATACTAACAGTTTATAACTAGAGTATTGGTTCATGATAAGGTTGTGTGCAGCCAATCATGTTCACAATGCACCTAGCATACTTGGTAATAATAAAGTATTTGTACTCACAAATACAGCTCTTGAAGTTATGTTCGCTTTATCAAATGGTCTAGATGGGTTGAACTGGCATACAGCAGTTATGAGCAAGCATTCCCCTTGCAGAGGACCTGAGTTCAATTGCAAGCACCCACTCAGGAAGCTCACAACTAATTCTAGCACCAAGAGAATTGGCCTTTTCTGTACCCTGAAGAGTCCTCATAAACAAGTTATACCCACACATAGTCACACACATATGTACCTCATCAAATATCACTAAAATAATTAAATTTTTAAGACT
The DNA here is from genome assembly GCF_982192425.1 of Myodes glareolus. NCBI lineage: Eukaryota > Metazoa > Chordata > Mammalia > Rodentia > Cricetidae > Myodes > Myodes glareolus. The sequence goes on along the minus strand of NC_142031.1, from coordinate 35,764,652 downwards.
CAAAATTGCCACTGGGATGTGAGAAAAAGTTTTCTCAGGCTTAGGAATAAAGAGAAGAAGGAATTGTAGACAGTGCATTGGAGGCATCAAATTAGATAAAAACATAGCAATACTGGTTGCAACTTCCATCAATACACATGTAACTATGCATCCTATCAAAATCTATGCATCACCCTATATTAAAACCTTCATTCTTTATCTCAGTTGGGTTGTCACTTGCCTGTTACCATATGAAACAACATTGGGATCAATTTCTCTAGTACCTTCTGTCCCCTGTTAAAGTACTTCTCACAAGTCCAATCTAAATAAGAGTTTTGGTGTGAACAAGAATATAAAACATGGGTTCTCAGGCATACAGCCTCTGTGCTAGAGTAAAAAATTTCAAAATTAGGTGGAACACCAACAGTGACAAGGTATTAACCATCTATATAAAATGCCCTTTTGTTTTAAAGAAGTTAACACTTAGTGAAAATGTGTATACTTTATTGCCTGGTCCCACTGCTTTTTAAATTTCTTTTGTTATACAAACAGAATTCAGTCCTGTATTGGAGAAGTTGACTAAGCTGATTCTCCAAAAGAGATTTTCATCTTGGATTCATTACTTTCTCATTTAGTCATGGAACAGAGCAACAGCAAAGACAGGTAATTGTAAAAGGCTATTGGAACCAATTTGTTTCTTATTTGTGAAGACAATGTTCTGGGATTAAATAAATTTTACTTGTTAAAATGCTCTTGCTAAGAAATTTGTATCCTTTCAGAAATGCAAGATGGGCAAGGATTGGGAAAATGCAACTTCATTGAAAATACAATTTTTGTGGAAGGCGTTAACGGTGGTAACTCTTTTTTATTTTTTTTATTTGTTTGTTTATAAAAATTTCCACTTCCTCCCCATACCCTCTCATTACCCCCCTCTCCCCCCACTCCCTCTCCTCCTCCCTCTCCAGTCCAAAGAGCAGTCAGGGTTTCCTGCCCTGTGAGAAGTTCAAGTTCCTCACCCTTCCCTCCAGGCCTAGGAAGGTGAGCATTCAAAAAGACTAGGATCCCAAACAGCCAGTACATGAAGCCAAAACAAGACCCAGTGCCATTGTCAATGGCTTCTCAGTCAGCCCCCATGTCAGCCACATTCAGAGAATCCGGTTTGATCACATGCTTGTTCACTACCAAAGAACTCCTACAGGTGATAAACACCTTTAGTAATGTGGCAGGATACAAGATCAACTCCAAAAAATTGGTTGCCCTCCTATACACAAAGGATAAAGAAGCAGAGAGGGAAATCAGAGAAACATCAGTTTTCACGATAGCCACAAATAGCATAAAATATCTTGGGGTAACTCTAACCAAGGAAGTGAAAGACCTATTTGACAAGAACTTTAAGTCTTTGAAAAAAGAAATTGAGTAGGATACCAGAAAATGCAAAGACCTCCCCTGTTCTTGGATTGGGAGAATCAACATAGTAAAAATGGCAATTCTACCAAAAGCAATCTATAGATTCAATGCAATTCCCAACAAAATCCCCTCAAACTTCTTCACAGACCTTGAGAGAACAATAATGAAGTTTATATGACAAAACAAAAAACCCAGGATAGCCAAAACAATCTTATACAATAAAGGAACTTCTGGAGGTAAAACCATCCCTGACTTCAAACTCTATTACAGAGCTACAGTATTGAAAACAGCTTGGTATTGGCATAACAACAGAGAAGTCGACCTATGGAATCGAATAGAAGACCTAGATATTAACCCACAAACCTATGAACACCTAATTTTTGACAAGGGAGCTAAAGGTATACAATGGAAGAAGGAAAGCATCTTTAACAAATGGTGCTGGCATAACTGGATGTCAACCTGTAGAAGAATGAAAGTAGATCCATATCCATCCCCATGCACAAAACTCAAGTCCAAATGGATTAAAGACCTCAACATTAACGGTGGTAACTCTTGTATCACAATAGTTTACTAAGACACTCTATCAATAGCCCTGCAGACAGATTTTAAGAGTAGTAACTTCATATCAAAAACAAATAGCCAAAAGGCAAATTCTCAGGTGTGATGCATATAATTTTCTTCCAGATATACTTCTCCTATATATTTGATTAAAAGTCTACTGAGAATAAGATATTAAAGTTATATGTGATTAACTAAAGAGATGTCTCAGTGATTAAGCACTCAATTTTCATACTACAAGAATCACTATGATTTTGTTCATTTACCCCAAACAATATTCTTCTCAGACACTGATACAGTTTCGCAATGTAGCATCATAGCACTAGTATGGTTATGAATGTTATATTATTATAAAACATAGATTATTTAAATATCTGATTGATCACTTGAATAATAAACTGCATATTACAATCTCAAGGACTTTGGTTACAAAATAGAATGTTTTAGAGAAAGAACATGCAGATAGTGACTTAATCAGAAATGCTCTTAGTTCTTTAACCAGGATCATAACTCAATCTTCATTTTGCCTCCAGGTTTCTTCAAAAGAACAAAATTTTTTTTAACAAAAGCTTATATGGTCCCTCATTCATACAGTTTCTTACAATAATTGTTCTATTTCTATGATATCTATTTAGCGGAATCTCATTTGCTTTTAAAGTTGGCTTTTAAGAAAAGTTCTCAATGTGATCTATTTTGTTGGCCAACACTTTGTTATTTATTTTTATACTATCCTCAAATTACTGATCTACAAAGACAGATATTCTAGAAAGAGTCAATAGTTACTAAGCAAAGGCCTTGTCCTTCTCAGCAGTTAGCTGAGAATTGTCCCTCAGAGTGCTCCTGGATATCACTGATGAGGTATGGTAAAGAAAATACTTTCCCAGATCTCAAGAAATCCTGTGAAAACTTCAAGACTTGAAGATAATGGCCTCCACTTTCCCTAACAGTTGAACTTGACCACGTCTTACATTTTGCCAGGTTTGTGTTTTAAAAAGCTGCAGAAGTTCCTGGAATATTTGTGTGCTTCCAGGGCCAGTGCACACCATAAACTGCTTTTCAACCTCAGCAATTAGTGCCTGACACCTCAGATTAGACAACAGAAACACACTGTCACAAAACTCAGGACTAATTTTTTCTTTGAGTTGACCTTTGAGTATCAAGTCACTATCAAGACTAGTGACTTGATAGTTCCTGGCATAAAAAGAAAAAAGAAAGAAAGAAAGAAAGAAAGAAAGAAAGAAAGAAAGAAAGAAAGAAAGAAAGAAAGAAAGACTATTGAAAATTTAAAAAATCTTAAAAGGTCAAAAGTTTCCTAGAACCAAACTCCGTGAAAAGAGTACTTGTTAAGCTAAAAGGAGTTTACACACATGGTAAGTACAAACATTTCTTTCCCTTGCATTAATTAAAACTCAGATGGTTCCTATTTAAAATAAAAGTCAGAATTGAAAAGATGGACTGTTCCCATAGGAATACCATTATTTTCATTCTCTGTAAGTCATTTGTTGCAATTTATAACCTTTCAACTAAAATTAAACTCAGTAATTCAAAGAATTATAAAAAAATAGTATAGTTATATAAAAATAACTAGCTCTAAGCATCAATTATATTACAAAAGAAATAATAGTTCAATTAATCAAATTAGAGAAAAATATCTGCATGCAGGTGTGGTGGCATCTACTTTTAAGTCCAGCAGCTCGGAGGCAAAGGCAAGTGGGGCTATAGTCTGTTCTAAATAACAAACTCCAGACCATCTGCAACAAAATGTTTAAAGAACATAAAGGATATTAGATGAAGGAAGTAAGATGGAAGGAAGGAAGTAGAGAAAGAAAGGGGGCAAGAAAAAGAACAGGGTATTAAGTCTCAGATGGTAAAGTGGGTCTTGGGGAGAGATTATGTACCATAAAACTGATCTAAATTCTGTTTCCAGTGAAGATATCACCAAACAAGTCACATATACACCTTAAAAATTCTTCAAAATTTTATGACTTTTGTAGCAAGTTATTATCAGCTTGCCTATCCATTTCACAGTTTCATTCACACATGTATTCATATGTAGCTCATAGTACTTGTTATTTAGGAGGTAAGCTATTGGAAATTTTGATTGGTCATGATATGTTGATGTAGTTTCAAAACTGAAGAAATCTACTTCTGTTCTCAACATTCCTTAGGTGCCAATAGTACTTTGTCTAGAATTGAGGAACTGAAAATGTTAGTTATGTGTTAGAATGTCTAATGGTGTGATTCCTGTTCAGATCTTCTTTACACAGCTTTGATGAATAAATTTCATGAAGATAGTCTTGCCTAGGGAAAAGCCACCCAATGGTTATCTAAAATCAAATAATCAGCCCTCAAATCATATACAAAGTGGTACCATTATAAGTACATAATAGGTTATAATTTTTTTGGAATGTGTGTGTGTAAAAATAATAAAATAGAAATGGTCTGTGGATTTGAGAAAGAGCAGTATAAATTTGGGGCAAGAAAAAGGACGGGGAAATTATGTGTGTATGTGTGTGTGTGTGTGTGTGTGTGTGTGTGTGTTTGTATAATCTCAAAGTAAAATAATATTTGATAAAAGACTAAAGAAGGCAAAAGCCTATTTGGTTATTCTATGTGCTGAAATATAATGTATGCCATATTTATATATATATATTAACATATTTTCATGCAACATCTATGTATAGATGATGAAGTATGGGACTTAGATTGATCAATGTAACTTTCCAGAAAAGAAAACATTTAAGATTTCCTTTGTATAGAATATCTATGTCTTCCAGTAAATGAAAGAAAATAGATATGGGGCAGATGATAGAAAAGGGGCAAAGGATATGAGGGCAGGTTGTGCTTGGGATGTAAGAGGGCTCCAGGAGAAAATGAATAATGCAGTGGTCAAGGTTGAACAACCTTCCATATCAGATATGCCTTTCACACTGCCAAGGTCCATAAGCTGAGGATTCTTTCTGTTGCAAAGAAAGATTATCTAATATAATGCTCTATTTCTTATGAAAGTGATTAATTTATACTGTTAATAAAAGAGTGAACATGAGAAGTCATATAAAATAGAGAATGAAGAACTTAGGAAGACGGCCCTAATGACCTGAGTTATACCTCAGAACCCATATAAAAATCACATACCTATCATCCCAGAACACTTATACCTTAGAACCCATGTGAAAGGTTGCATCTGGTATCCCAGCACTCATGAAAATAGATCAAAGCAGAGTTAGTGGAATCACCTAGAAAGTTGTGGATCAGTAACAGAAACTGGATTTAGGGGCCTCTCAGGTCAGTCTAACTAAACACTCCTGAGGAGGTACCAAACACTGCTGTGGAAATTCCTGTAGCCAATAGCCTATAAGATACCAGCACACTTGGGTGTTGTCTCTTTTACTATAAATGTACACGTAATACTTGTCTGCTCTCTCTCTCTCTCTCTCTCTCTCTCTCTCTCTCTCTCTCTCTTTCTCCTGCTTTATCTGGTTCCTGTTTCCTACTCACACAGAGGACTGTGATCTGTTAGGCTAACCCTAAATAAAGAACCCATTATTATACTCAATTTTGAGCTAGTGTGGGACTACTCTATTGCATCCATCAACATCTGGTCCCTAAGGTGGGGCCTGACTCCATTCCTACTAGGACCAGCCAAAAAGTTCCATGGCCCAGAAGATCTCTCAACCCTACCCGTCTGGCTTGATTTCACCTAAGTGTTTTTTTTTTTTTTTCTCTAAAACCCCACCACAGTAGAACTACAGAATGGTGACATGGCAACTTCCCAGGCTTGCACACGCTGTCTCCCCTCTGCCACTTTCTCTGCCACAACTTTGTGTAGCTTCTGATTTGTCTTTCCAGCTCATGAGCTCTGGGTTCCTTGATATTCTGGCCAAAAATTCTCTCCGTTTATAGAACTGATTAATTGCTCTTAATTCGTTAGCATATTTGACAGTATTTAAGCAGGCGCCTATGTGGAACCAAGCAGGACTGTTCACATCACTGCTAGTAGTATCTCTCCAACACTCACCTGCAACCGCGACACCTGCTGGCCAATAGAGATTATTACACAATTTACTGAAATCTCATAACAAATATAAGTTTATAAGATTAATAAATAAAACAATAAATTTGAAAGTTGTATAATTACAGACAATATCACCATCCAGAATTAAATAACCTTTTTGCTTATACTATGCAAAGGTTTCCATTTATTGGATATTAGGACTTAGCTCTGCTTTTCATATTATATCCTTAAGAAAATGGTTTGATAACATAGCCAAGAATGAGACAGTTTTAGAAATTATATAGTCTTTAAAATCTGATAATGAACAGCTAGCTGAAAGGATTAATAATTTTGAATATCAAAAGTTAGATGAAAAAATTAATAGTGTTAAAAATGATAACATTAATTTTACAGACAGAATTCAATCCATAGGTGCTGAGAAATTATCTGAAAGAATTCATACTGTTGAATTTAACAGGTAGAATGTTCTAAATTGTTATGATAAGTTAGCAGACAGAGTATCTCTCCAGGGAGGCTAATTGCATGCCATCTCAATAATATTCAAGAATGAGAAGTTATATTTAATGAAAAATTTCATAACTTGGCATCATATGTGTAGAATGAGGACCATAGTTTATGTGAGTCAATGAAATCATTAGAAAAATTCACAAGTCAAGAGACAAAGACAGTGGAAAATAGATTTGAAACAATTGAGGAATTTATTGGAACTGATGGGCAGGGAGAGAAGGTATAAAGACAGAATTGAACATTGCCAGTACCTGTCAGAGTCTGAGATGACCTACCAAAGGTTTTAGGTACTTATGCTGTAATCATCTCTTACAAGCCATCAAGTATTAAATGCCCAAAAGGTTCCAAAGAATGTAAATGGAAACAATATGAAAGATCTAATAACTAGTATCTTATGGCTTGCATTCACAATTTGTTAGGAAGATGGCTTCAAGCAATAAGGCTTCTCCTACACAACTGGCTTTAATTAGTTTCAGCAGTCTTGGAAGATAGGGCACAACTATTGTGGAAATACTACTAGTGAGAAAAGGCAAACAATTTTAGAACAACAGTGAAGAGCAAAATGATTTGAAGCTTCCCAAGATCAAATTCTTGGCAAGAACTCTTATGTTAATCCTCAAGATCATCTTTATGATGAATACATCTTGTTCCTATGCCACACAGCAGCCTTACATGTTTGGAACAGGATTCAAGAACCAGGAAAACAAATTAAATCATATACCAGGGTTAAACATCACCAAAGAGAACCATTTAGTGACACTTTACAAAGAATAACTAAGGCTGTACAAATGGGAGTAATCGATTCAGAAGCTAGAAGAGTACTCATTGAATTTCTAACTTTTGAAAATGCCAACTTAGAATGCAAAAAGATACTTGGCCCTTTAAAAGTGAGATCATCACCAATGGAAGAATGGATCCTGCATGCAATGAAAGTTGAGACATTTGACTAGAATATTGAGGCTTAGGTAAAAGAAGCAATTTCCAAAGCTATGAGGAGACATCAAAATGCTTTAACTGTAGAAGAATAGGATATCTGAGAAGAGACTGTAGAGAAGGCATTCCTAAAAATAATGTCTCCCTTAGGAATGACAAAAATAGAAGATCTCAATCTTTTGGATTATGCAGATGTGGCAAAGGCTGACATTGACCAATGAGTGCAGGCCAACAAAAAACAAAAAACAAAGAAGGAAACCTGATGACATCAAAAATCTCTTTGGAGGGCCTTTCACAGACCCTTATGTCAAATGTATTTCTGTCATTCCCAGACACTCTGGAAGACATGTCTCACCAGAAAAATTAAAAAAACCCCTTGTCTGTTGTAAAAATATTATACTGTCTAGATGGTGGATTAAACATCAAGGATGAATAAAAAATTCTAATAGAAAATAGGAAACGAATATTTTGGCAAACTTCCATAAATGATCAAAGACTGGAGCTAAGACTGCATATAAAAAGGGAAAATGGATTGAATATTAGATAAATTAGTGTAAGCTCACACTAATAATTATAGTGAGAAATAGAGTGAATACTTGTGAGCTATTATTTATAGACAATTTATATTGGTATAGATTCTTATATTTTAATACAAATTATATTTGTTATATTGAATCGGCTTCCATTTCTGTTTACAATATTTTTACAACTACACAATGTTATTTTGTCATACTGTGTGCATTCATGCTTCTACCTCTGCTTAAGACATTTTGTATACTGATGCAATTTTAGAATATATCTAGCATATTGAACTATACATTTCTATCTACTATCAAGACACTTATACATTGTTTACATCTTGAGATCATTGACCTGATGTGCTGTACAGTTGTTTAAAGATTATTTAATATTCTATTATGAAATCTTAGTATTTAAGCATTAAGGTATTAAGAATTATTGGTTAATAGCCATCCAAGTTTGTAATAGTTAGACTAATCAAGTTCTTTAGATAAATAGAGATTGTTTTCTACATAGACAGATAATCTTCAACCACTTTAAAGAACTATAGAATATGACACTTAAATTACTTGGGGTTCTGTTGAAGTGAGACATGATTGCTCCTCTCAGCACCAATCTATTCTTGAGAGAATGTTGGGCACAAAAGACACTCCACTTAGAATTTCTTTTCTTCTTGACAAAAGTGGCCTTTGTGCAAAGAATTTCCCATGACTCAACCACTGACAAAATACATGGTGTCCAGACAGGACTAGCTGTATACAAGAAAAAAACTGTCAAACCTTGCTAAGACAGTGTAAGACAGTTTCGAAAACTGCCCTGCCCCTGAAAATGGCCTATCTGTTACTCTAGGTCTTAGCCAAAGTTGGCTGCTCCAATATTGCAAATGAGACTTTGGGAGATTGCCCAGGTAGTCAGTTGTATCTGTCACTTGTTGCACATTTTGGAAGTTACTTGACTGACTGAAATTACTTTCTACTAAAATAATATTATTTTCATTTTCAGGTCTTCTATGGGTTTGAAAACTATATAGTTATAGTTACTTCCTCTCATGACTTGATCAAGCTATTTCTAATACAAGACTTAGACTACTTAGGATAGAATAATCATTGAGACATTTAGCATATGTTTCTTGCTTGATATTGTTTATGCTGGCTGTAATTATAAATTCTATACTTGATATTTGTTCATAATGTATATAGTTTTATGTTAGGCTTAGAATGCTTTTATCTAGACAAAATGGGGAAGTACTGTGGGAACTCCTACAGCCCAATGGCTTTTAAGATATAATTCCCCTTGGCCATGGTCTTTTGCACTATAAATACAGATGAAAGTTTGCTCAGCTTCTCTCTCCCAGCTGCTGGATTTAGGTCCTGTTCCCTGCTCATACAGTGAACTGTGATCTGTGAATCTATCCCTAAATATAGAACTCTTTATTATACTCAGTTATGACCTAGTGTAGGATTACTCTATCATGTCCATCTACAATATACCTGGCTCTGAAACTTTCATTTGTTAAACACCAACTCCAAAGAGTAGCATTGTCAAGCCAAGCAGCATTCTAACACCCTTTTCTTTATTAAACTTATATATTTTAACTGCCTTATAAAGAAATATGTTTTGTCATTGCTTTTATTTTTTACCATTCCTTCATTTTATTTGATCTTAATCTCTTCCTTCATATTCATTCTCACAGGATGTCTACTTAAACATTTCCACCTCTAATATACTTCCTCTTGACTTTTAAATCATCTGTGTTTTACTATAACCCCTTGCATAAGACATGCAGATAACCCTTTTCTGGTTCCCTAGATTCTACAGATTACATACAGAACTAGATGATAGGAACATATTTGATGAAGATATCACCTGCTTTTGTTTTATGATACAGAGAAATCAATCTGGAACTGGGATAGAAACTTCCTCTATGACAGTTGGGTTTCATACTTTTAAGAAACTCAAAATTGGTGAGAAGAGGTATCAGTGACTTTATGTATTTGTCAACCAGGGGAACTACAATGTTAAACTTCCAGTCAAAACACCACAATGGTGAAATAACACTGTGACTAGTAGGGGGTGCTCAACTGCTCCTGAATTGGAATGGTTGAGTCCACAGGAGGGAAGACATGGTACTGTACTGTAAACTAAATCAAGTGTCCATGGCTAAGTTAACCTTAGCAAATCACAGAAAAAAAAAACTTATTTCTGTTCTTCATCTTAATTGACATGGCATCAAACAGCATTAATATATTTACAATATAGTCGTAGACAAAGTATAGTCTCATTATTAATCAGTGAACTCTTTCTTCAGTAAACAGCAATCAATGCAAAAATGTTTGAGTACTGAAGATGCTTAGAAATAAGGATAGTTGAGTGTTTAATACTCAGGTCATTTATGCCTCCCCCGATAATGTGAATTTACCTATGTATGCTTTGAATATGCTTTGATACTATTGGTTTACAATGAATCTGCTTCAGCCTATACCAAAGCAGAATATAGCCAGACTGGAAGAGATATATAGAGATAGCAGTCAGAGTCAGAGAGATGCCATGTTGCTGCCAAAGGAAATAGACACTGGATCCTTACCAGTAAGCCATAGTCTCATACCAATATAAAGATGAATAGAGATAACTTAATTTAAGATGTAAGAGTTAGTTAATAAAAAACCTGAGATAATAGACCAAACAATGTTGTAATTAATCTAGTTTCTGTGTGACAATTAGGGTCTAATTGGCTGGGAACAAATGAACAGTCTCCATCTACACCCTAAGGATCATGATCAATACTGAAGAGGGAGAGTAAATAATATAAGAGCCAGAATATAGAGAAATCTACATGCTGTATCTTTAAGGACAAAGCACAGCCATTGATAACATCTCAGCAGTTACAGTTGCTTGTTGTGTATATACAGAAGTTTGGGACTATGGGCAGAATAACTAGTTATGGACCAGGAAGAGGTTCATGAGGCCCTTTCACTCCCTGATGAACTGTTGGTGCTCAAGGCTTCTTGAAGAAGGACAGTCATTATCTCCATTTGTGTACCTAGATTTAGTCACCAAATTCCATTGGATAGCTCCAAAAACTGGAGTCATATGCATGGACTTCATTAAAGTTAATGGGTTGTACATAAAACAGAGAGACATGAATGTGGGAAAGCATCCTGTAGGAAGAAATGGGGTAAAAGACATGGAGGGGGCAAAGGAGGGTGTGGGAGAGTTAAAAATCTTCTAAATACATGTATGAAATTTTCAAAGAACAGCCTTGATTTATAAAGACGTTTGAAAGGAAATAAGTGAAACCCCACATCAACAAACCAAAAGGTAAGAACAAACTGTATAAAGCTGTCCTCTGACCTCTGATTTTTCCAAGTGCCATGGAAAACACTTGTGTGCAACACACACACACACACACACACACACACACACACACACGAAAACATGAGAAATAGAAAACATAGAAAAAGAAAACATGGAAATGAAAGTGAGAAAAATAGGAAACGGGATTAAGGGGTAGTGTACCCACATCATGTGTACACTAGATTCAAAGAGGTGGTAGCTCAGGAAATGCAAGTGTTCTTTGATTTTAGAAATCGACTCACTCTCTGCTATTTTTAGAAATTTTTACTTTTAGGTTATCATTCTATTTGTTGACGTCCAGATCAAAAAAATAAAGTACAATTCAGACAAAACCCTTCAGGAAAAGTGGGTAAAAGAAACGAACTTTTAGCTGTTGCTGTTGCAGCTCTTGATCCTGTTTCTGGGACTGATTTAATTTTCTGCTTATCACCCACCATCTAGGTAATATAGCTTTTATTAGTCATTCCCTATGTGCATCCCATTCATGTATTTTTAAACAATTGGAAGGGATTGCCCAGCTTTGCCAGACAAGTTTAGAACAGATCAAAATAAATAACTCTCTATGGGAGTAATTCTGCTTATAAAGGAACAGTTTCTTAGAATTGCCTGCTGAGGTATATTTTTTAATTGATGCTGTATAACATCTGTCTTCTCTTACAGCCTGGGAACCTTGGCTCACCATCAAGCCTTCTTGGTATCAGCACATGCTTCCCTTGTAGCTTCCTACGGAAGAACACAGAGTCCTTCAAGTAGATGATGGAAGAAAAAGTATGTATTTTAAATTAGCCAGACTATATTTCACAGTTAAAATAATAGGGTTTGACTGTTCATTTTTTTAATTCAAAAGCAAGACGGTTCAAAGAACTTAGTAAAATAATTTCAACATATCTATTTGAAATTTTCTTCCTCTAACTGGAATATTTTCACCATCCAGCGATACAATTATGAAATTACCCTTAAAGAATTCTTTTATTTAATGTATATAAGTATGTGCACAAGCTATCCCATCTCAGCAGTGTGAAGACAGTGGAGTAAATGACTGAGACAAGTGTCAAGCAGATGAAAAAGACTGGTGTTAGGGGTCCCAAGTGGGGTGCATACCAATCATGTGGTATCATGAAACTACAGTCGCACCTGCTTAGCCCTGTCAGAAGGTGGGAGTGTCAAAGAGTAGAGAAAGGTATTTTGAAAATATTTTTATTCACCGTTTAGTTGTGTCTTTCCTTTCTGAATAGGATGGCAATAAAACAGGCACTAAGACCAACAGTTAATAAATGAGACTTCAAGAAGCTAAAAAGCTGCGCAGAAAAGGACACTACAATTCCTGCAGTGTGGCAACCCACAGATAGAGGGAAAGTATTTTCATTTGTTTCCATGTCTTTTAAATACATTCTTGTTTCAAACTCATTATATATTCCAGGCTTTCCATGAACTTGTAACCCTCCTGATTAAACTTCCCATGTGCTGGGCTATAGGTGTCAACAACCACTAGGACCATCCACTCACTCCTTTTATTGATACAAAACATTTTACTTTAAAGAAGCCCATTAGTCTATTTTTTTCATTTGCGTGACATTGACACATAAAAGAGTTTCTTGCCAAATTCATAATTATCAAGATGTATTTCTCTGCTTTGATATACATGAAATATAATTTGTCCTCTTCACATATATTCTTATCACTGATATAAATATAATTAAATTTTCAATGGTATGTAAGGGATAATGCAATTTCAGTTAATTTTTCTGAGATCAACTGTTTCAGTTTCCACATGAATAAGATTATGAGAACTTTGCCTTCCTGGGCCTGGGTTGTTTCTTTTCATATACAGATTTCTAGTTCTCTCCACAAAGTAATTGGTAGCATAATTATGACTATAGAGTATCCCATCCCAAATGCTTTTTAATGTTATTATTCTACAGAGATATATGGAAAAATAAAATTATCAGTGAATTAAACAGAGGGAAGTAGCAAATAAAGACTCTTTCAATTTCTCCTTTTACCTCTAAAGTCATTGTAACTCAGAGCTACCTCATATGCTCCCTTTCTTTTCTTCCTCCCTCTTTCTTCCCTCCTCTCCTTTCTTCTTTTTTATTCTTCCTTCCTTTCTTCCTTCTTTCCTCTTTTCTTTAGAAATTTAATATGCTTCTTCTTGCATTGCACACACCTCTTGCTCACTAAAGATTTGATGTAGGATTCCAGTCTGTATGCTCTGAATATGTTTTACTACCATTAGTTAATAAAGAAGTTGCTTTGGCTTATGACATTGAAAAATATTATTAGGTAGGAAATTCAGAGATACAGGGAGAAAGAGAGTTGGGAGAGATATGTGAGCAGCCACTGGCAAAGCAAGATGTGAGGTAACAAGCCATGAGCCTCATGATAAAATATAGACTAATATGAATGGTTTAATTTGCATTGTAAGTGTTATTTAATAATAACCCTGAATTAACAGGTCAACCAGTTTCTAATTAATACCATGCCTCTGAATGATTATTTTAAAAGCAACTGCAGGATCAGGTGCAGCAAGGAACCTCCACCTACAGAGAGTCCTATACATCTTCAATCAATCGGAGCGAATTTATTTAAATGCATATTACAAACAATTATTTTTATTTTTCACTGCTGAAAGTTTTATTAAGGAAGATTAATTATTTGATAATCATACAATAGTATGTTAATTTTAACCAGTTACTTTAGGCTAACTGTTAGATGCAACAGAATATTTTCGGTCTATTATTAAACAAAGTGTCCATCATCTATCATAATATTAATCTTTACATAAGAGAGAGAGAGAGAGAGAGAGAGAGAGAGAGAGAGAGAGAGAGAGAAGGGAAATATATCTGATTACCTTAGCCATGCAATATCCCCTCAGAGGGTATATTTATTTCCAAAGTTATGAATGACCCTCTCACATGCAAAAACAATTAGAATCTACTCATATTTAATCTAAACTTTAGTCTGATGAATGTACAGATGCCAACTATTTGATATAAGGTTTAACATTTCAAAAAATCACTCACTAGAGTTTAAGTCTAACAGATTTCTGAACATTTTTGTTGATTAAGAGAACTAGTATGTATTTCTCTTTTCTGTTTCAAGTGAGAAATCAATTTCCATATATATATATATATATTACACATGTTAAATTAAAAATTTCTGAAATAAAGGCTTTTCAAACAAATCACTGAGAAGTAAAGTTCATAAAAAGTATGAATTCCAAAAGAAATGGATTTTAGTAAGACTCAGATAATTGAAGAAAGTGTTTCTCTGGAGTGCATTTTTAGACTCCATTCTGACATTCACCTGAATTTCTATGATAATAATTATCAAGCAGAATTGGTCTCCCCTGCTTGATGGATAGCCCTACAAATATCCTAAGACATTCTCATAACTATGGGCTGTATAGAAGCTTGTTCATTTGGAATAGAATATAAACATCCCGGGTTGTGTCAGTCCACAGAGGCAATAGAGGACTGAAAAACTAGAAAAAAAAAACACTGATTTATTTCAGTGTTAAATAGCACACCAGCAGTGTCTGGGATCCATGTCTGGAAATATAGACCTAATCGAAGGGAGCTGCCCCTGAGGATCCTTCTGTGTAGGTGTGCATACAGAGATTCCTTTGGCTGTCACTTATTTTTAATATTTTCTGAATCAACCACAAATAAATAATCATGCTGAACTTTTGGAGGCATATATTTAGACCTTCTGTGCCTTAGCCTCTAATACTAGTACTGTGCTTCTTAGCAGACCCACTACTTGAGGATTGGTCTGTGGAGCAGAAGGCCTAGCTTTGGATAAGTTTCTCTCAGTTAAAATCTCTCTCTCCTGTTTTAAACCAGTAAAGTGGGATTGGCAAGCTTCTCAAGCCTCTGGTTCTTAGTTTGGTCAACTGTAAAATAAGCAAGTCCAACAACATGCTTTCTAAGACTGGGTGAGTTGGCTTTTGTATTGCTGAAAAACAACTTATAGGAAGTGAGCTTTATTTTTGGTTGAGGGTTTCTAGAGATGTCTTTCCATCATAGCACAGATGACAAGTTAAGGTGGGTCTGTGCGTGTGGCAAGAATGTAAGTGAACAGCACAGAATTTGAATGCATTTATCTATATTATTATGAAGAAATGCATGCAAGGTTTAAATGATCAGTGTACTAAAAGGGACAGATATTTAATTCAGGCTTCCAATTTCTCCTTTCATTCTTAGATTAATGGTCAACTTTTAGCTTTCTCTCTTCCTATGCCCCCCTTCCCCTTCCTTCCTCCTTCTTCCTCTTCCACTCCTTCCTTGTTTCCTTCCTTTCTTCATTTATTCCTTTTTACTTACTTTTAGAATTTGATATTCTTCCCCATGGAGTTCACATGCTTTTTCATTATCTCTAGTTTCTCACTCATTTAAAGAGATGACTAGGTTTTTGTTGTTATGTCCCCCTTTTTATTTCACATTTTGTTAATTTGGATGTTCTCTCTCTGCCTTTTTCTTAGTTTGTATAAGGATTTGTCTATCTGTTGTTATTCTCAAAGAACCATCTCTTTGTTTCATTGATTCTTTGTATTGTTTTTTATATCTATTTTATTAATTTCAACCTTCAATTTGATTATTTCCTGTCTTCTACTCCTCCTGGTGAGTCTACTGGGAGGAGGGGAGGGATTGGGAACTTGGATTGGCATGTATAAATGTACCACATTTTCCTTATCTATTTTTTCTCTTGAGAGGCATTTAGATTGTTTTCAGATTCTGTCTATGACAAACAATGCTGCTATGAACATAGTTGAGTACATGTCCTTGTGGTATGTTTGAGCATCCTTTGGGTGTTAAATGTACTTATTCATAAGTGGCTTGCAGACATAAAGCAAGGAAACCTAGACAACAATGAGGACCCTAAGAGAGACATACATGGATCTACTCTACATGGGAAGTAGAAAAAGACCAGATCTCCTCAGTAATTGGGAGCATGGGGATCATGGGACAGGGTTGAATGAGAGGGGTTAGGAAGGGAGAGTAGCAGAGTAAAATGTATAGCTTAATACAATCAACAACAACAAAAAGAAAATAATCACCCTGACTAAAGAAACTACAGTTTAAACTAGAATCAGACAAACAACAAAAATCTAAGCTTAAGCAACATATCACAGAGCTATGGTGATGGTCTTGCACCTATACAAGTTCAAATAACAACTAGTCACATAAAATCTTGGTAGAGTAATCAATAATTCTAGTGCTTGAGCAAAGAGTGATGATCCCTGAGTCTCACTAGCCAACCAGTCTAAACAAAACTGAGTATTCTGGCTTCAATGGAACTTACTTCATCAAAAATCATGTTGTAGAGCAGTAGATGAAGACATGCAGTTTCAGTCTCTGATCATGTGCACGTGCACACACGTAAACACACACTCTCTCTGTCTCTCTCTCTCTCTTTCTTTCTCTATGTCTATCTCTCTCTCCCTCTCTCTTTCTTTCTGTGTGAGAGAGAGACTCATATACAAAGCATATAAAAACATTAGCATAAACTCTAACATCAACAATTAATGAATGAAACCTCATAAAATTAAAAAGCTTCTCTATGACAAAGGTAACTGTTGTTATTACAAAGTGGCAGCCTACAGAATGGAAATGGTTTTTTACAAACTACATACTCAGCAGAGAGGTAATATCTAAATCATATGAAGAACTCAAAAAACTAGATACAAACAACAAAAACAAATCCCTCAATTTAAAATATGGTTAACATGTCTAACTAGAGAATTCTCAGAAGTGGAAACCCATGTGGAGCAGAGAAAAAATATAGTTCAATAAAAGCAAAAATAAATAAATACATGCACACATAAATAAAATTGTTCACCATCTTTATCAGAAAATGCAAATCAAAATAATTTTGAGATTTCTTTGGACACCAGGAAGAAAGACGAAGATCAACAAAACAAGTGAGAGTTCCTGATGACTAGGACACGGTGTAAGGGCAACACCCAAACATTGCTGGTGGAAGTGCAAATTACTATGCCCACTTTGGAAATCTGTGTGGAGGTTCATAAAGAAATACTGGGATCAATCTACCTCAAGATTCATTTACATAACTTTTTGACATATATCCAAAATTTGCTTCATCTTACCACAGAGA